>NW_028137334.1:1334608-1345179 GCF_965140915.1 Aythya marila | reverse complement strand
GGAGTGGACATTTGGATTTGGAGAACATCAGGTACGTTTAGAGTGGTTTTGGGATTGGATCCGTGCTTTTTGGGGTTTTCTTTCGTTTTTGGGGGTGATCCTGTTCTTGTTTGGGGTGTTTTGGGCGTGTTTTGGGTTCTCCGTTGGGTTTCGTTGTGTTTTCCGTGGTCATCATGGTGGAAAAGTGTAAATTGTGGGTTTTGGAGAACATCAGGTAGGTTTATGAGGACTTCTGGGGCAGATTCATGGTTTTTAGGTTTTGTTCTGTTTTTTCTAGTGATCCAGTTGTTTTTTGGCATGTTTTTGACGTGTTTTGGGGTCTCCGTTGGGTTTTGTTGGGTTCTCGTGGTCATCATGGTGGAAAAGTGTAAATTGTGGGTTTTGGAGAAGATCAGGTAGGTTTAGGGGGATTTTGGGGTGGATCTATGGTTTTTGGCGTATTTTCTTCCAGTTTTTGGGGGTGATGCCGATATTTTTTGGGGTGTTTTGACGTGTTTTGGTGTCTCCATTAGGTTTTGTTGGGTTCTTGTTTGTCATTATGTTAAATAGGAGTGGATTGTGGGTTTTGGAGAACATCAGGTAGGTTTAGGGTGGTTTTGGGGTGGATCTATGGTTTTGGGGGATTTTCTTCCAGTTTTGGGGGTGATGCCGTTCTTGTTTGGGGTGTTTTTGACGTTTTTTGGGGTCTCCGTTGGGTTTTGTTGGGTTCTCGTTGGTTATCATGGTGGAAAAGGGTAAATTGTGGTTTTTGGAGAAGATCAGGTAGGTTTAGGGTGGTTTTGGGGTGGATCTATGGTTTTGGGGGATTTTCTTCCAGTTTTGGGGGTGATGCCGATATTTTTTGGGGTGTTTTTTACGTGTTTTGGGGTCTCCATTAGGTTTTGTTGGGTTCTTGTTTGTCATTATGTTAAATAGGAGTGGATTGTGGGTTTTGGAGAACATCAGGTAGTTTTAGGGTGGTTTTGGGGTGGATCTATGGTTTTGGGGGATTTTCTTCCAGTTTTGGTGGTGATGCCGTTCTTGTTTGGGGTGTTTTTGACGTTTTTTGGGGTCTCTGTTGGGTTCTGTTGGGTTCTCGTTGGTCATCGTGTTGGAAAAGGGTAAATTGTGGTTTTTGGAGAAGATCAGGTAGGTTTAGGGTGTCTTTGGGGTGGATCTATGGTTTTGGGGGTTTTCTTCCAGTTTTGGGGGTGATGCCATTCTTGTTTGGGGTATTTTTAAGGTTTTTGTGGTCTCTGTTTGGTTTTGTTGGGTTCTCGTTGGTCATCGTGTTGTAAAAGTGTAAATTGTGGGTTTTGGAGAACTTCAGGTAGGTTTAGGGGGAGTTTTCGCGTGGATTCATGGTATTTGGGGTTTTCTTCTTTTTGGGGGAGTGATCCTCTCCTTTCTTCGGGTGATTTTGAAGTGTTTTGGGGTTTCCGTTGCGTTTCGTTGAATTCCTAATGTGTTTTATGGTGGTTTGGAGTGTGCTTTGGGATTAGGAGAACATCAGGTAGGTTTAGGGTGTCTTTGGGGTGGATCTATGGTATTTGGGGTTTTCTTCTATTTTTTGGCGTGATCCTGTTCTTTTTTGGGGTGTATTTGAAGTGTTTTGGGGTCTCCGTTGGGTTTTGTTTGGTTCTCGTTGGTCATCATGGTGGAAAAGGGTAAATTGTGGGTTTTGGAGAAGATCAGGTAGGTTTAGGGTGGTTTTGGGGTGGATCTATGGTTTTGGTGTATTTTCTTCCAGTTTTGGTGGTGATCCTTTTCTTGTTTGGGGTGTTTTTGACGTGTTTTGGTGTCTCCATTAGGTTTTGTTGGGTTCTTGTTTGTCATTATGTTAAATAGGTGTGGATTGTGGGTTTTGGAGAACATCAGGTAGGTTTAGGGTGGTTTTGGGGTGGATCTATGGTTTTGGGGGATTTTCTTCAGTTTTGGGGGGGTGATGCCGTTCTTGTTTGGGGTGTTTTTGACGTTTTTTGGGGTCTCCGTTGGGTTTTGTTGGTTCTCGTTGGTTATCATGGTGGAAAAGGGTAAATTGTGGGTTTTGGAGAAGATCAGGTAGGTTTAGGGTGGTTTTGGGGTGGATCTATGGTTTTGGTGTATTTTCTTCCAGTTTTGGGGGTGATGCCGATATTTTTTGGGGTGTTTTTGACGTGTTTTGGTGTCTCCATTAGGTTTTGTTGGGTTCTTGTTTGTCATTATGTTAAATAGGAGTGGATTGTGGGTTTTGGAGAACATCAGGTAGGTTTAGGGTGGTTTTGGGGTGGATCTATGGTTTTGGGGGATTTTCTTCCAGTTTTGGTGGTGATGCCGTTCTTGTTTTGGGGTGTTTTTGACGTTTTTTGGTGTCTCTGTTGGGTTCTGTTGGGTTCTCGTTGGTCATCGTGTTGGAAAAGGGTAAATTGTGTTTTTTGGAGAAGATCAGGTAGGTTTAGGGTGGTTTTGGGGTGGATCTATGGTTTTGGGGGATTTTCTTCCAGTTTTGGTGGTGATGCCATTCTTGTTTGGGGTGTTTTTGACGTGTTTTGGGGTCTCCATTAGGTTTTGTTGGGTTCTTGTTTGTCATTATGTTAAATAGGTGTGGATTGTGGGTTTTGGAGAAGATCAGGTAGGTTTAGGGTGGTTTTGGGGTGGATCTATGGTTTTGGGGGATTTTCTTCCAGTTTTGGTGGTGATGCCGTTCTTGTTTGGGGTGTTTTTGACGTTTTTTTGGGGTCTCTGTTGGGTTCTGTTGGGTTCTCGTTGGTCATCGTGTTGGAAAAGTGTAAATTGTGGTTTTTGGAGAAGATCAGGTAGGTTTTAGGGTGTCTTTGGGGTGGATCTATGGTTTTGGGGGATTTTCTTCCAGTTTTGGGGGTGATGCCATTCTTGTTTGGGGTATTTTTTAAGGTTTTTGTGGTCTCTGTTTGGTTTTGTTGGGTTCTCGTTGGTCGTCGTGTTGTAAAAGTGTAAATTGTGGTTTTTGGAGAACTTCAGGTAGGTTTAGGGGGAGTTTTCGCGTGGATTCATGGTATTTAGGGTTTTCTTCTTTTTGGGGAGTGATCCTCTCCTTTCTTCGGGTAATTTTGAAGTGTTTTGGGGTTTCCGTTGCGTTTCGTTGAATTCCTAATGTGTTTTATGGTGGTTTGGAGTGTGCTTTGGGATTAGGAGAACATCAGGTAGGTTTAGGGTGTCTTTGGGGTGGATCTATGGTATTTGGGGTTTTCTTCTATTTTTTGGCGTGATCCTGTTCTTTTTTGGGGTGTATTTGAAGTGTTTTGGGGTCTCCGTTGGGTTTTGTTTAGTTCTCGTTGGTCATCATGGTGGAAAAGGGTAAATTGTGGGTTTTGGAGAACATCAGGTAGGTTTAGGGTGGTTTTGGGGTGGATCTATGGTTTTGGCGTATTTTCTTCCTGTTTTGGGGGTGATGCCGATATTTTTTGGGGTGTTTTTGACGTGTTTTGGGGTCTCCATTAGGTTTTGTTGGGTTCTCGTTGGTCATCGTGTTGGAAAAGGGTAAATTGTGGTTTTTGAGAAGATCAGGTAGGTTTAGGGTGTCTTTGGGGTGGATCTATGGTTTTGGGGGATTTTCTTCCAGTTTTGGGGGTGATGCCATTCTTGTTTGGGGTATTTTTTAAGGTTTTTGTGGTCTTTGTTTGGTTTTGTTGGGTTCTCGTTGGTCGTCGTGTTGTAAAAGTGTAAATTGTGGGTTTTGGAGAACTTCAGGTAGGTTTAGGGGGAGTTTTCGCGTGGATTCATGGTATTTGGGGTTTTCTTCTTTTTGGGGGAGTGATCCTCTCCTTTCTTCGGGTGATTTTGAAGTGTTTTGGGGTTTCCGTTGCGTTTCGTTGAATTCCTAATGTGTTTTATGGTGGTTTGGAGTGTGCTTTGGGATTAGGAGAACATCAGGTAGGTTTAGGGTGTCTTTGGGGTGGATCTATGGTATTTGGGGTTTTCTTCTATTTTTTTGGCGTGATCCTGTTCTTTTTTGGGGTGTATTTGAAGTGTTTTGGGGTCTCCGTTGGGTTTTGTTTGGTTCTCGTTGGTCATCATGGTGGAAAAGGGTAAATTGTGGGTTTTGGAGAACATCAGGTAGGTTTAGGGTGGTTTTGGGGTGGATCTATGGTTTTGGTGTATTTTCTTCCAGTTTTGGTGGTGATCCTTTTCTTGTTTGGAGTGTTTTTGACGTGTTTTGGGGTCTCCATTAGGTTTTGTTGGGTTCTTGTTTGTCATTATGTTAAATAGGTGTGGATTGTGGGTTTTGGAGAAGATCAGGTAGTTTTAGGGTGGTTTTGGGGTGGATCTATGGTTTTGGGGGATTTTCTTCCAGTTTTGGGGGTGATGCCGTTCTTGTTTGGGGTGTTTTTGACGTTTTTTGGGGTCTCCGTTGGGTTTTGTTGGTTCTCGTTGGTCATCATGGTGGAAAAGGGTAAATTGTGGGTTTTGGAGAAGATCAGGTAGGTTTAGGGTGGTTTTGGGGTGGATCTATGGTTTTGGCGTATTTTCTTCCAGTTTTGGGGGTGATGCCGATATTTTTTGGGGTGTTTTTGACGTGTTTTGGTGTCTCCATTAGGTTTTGTTGGGTTCTTGTTTGTCATTATGTTAAATAGGAGTGGATTGTGGGTTTTGGAGAACATCAGGTAGGTTTAGGGTGGTTTTGGGGTGGATCTATGGTTTTGGGGGATTTTCTTCCAGTTTTGGGGGTGATGCCGTTCTTGTTTGGGGTGTTTTTGACGTTTTTTGGGGTCTCCGTTGGGTTTTGTTGGGTTCTCGTTGGTTATCATGGTGGAAAAGGGTAAATTGTGGTTTTTGGAGAAGATCAGGTAGGTTTAGGGTGGTTTTGGGGTGGATCTATTGTTTTGGGGGATTTTCTTCCAGTTTTGGGGGTGATGCCGATATTTTTTGGGGTGTTTTTTACGTGTTTTGGGGTCTCCATTAGGTTTTGTTGGGTTCTTGTTTGTCATTATGTTAAATAGGAGTGGATTGTGGGTTTTGGAGAACATCAGGTAGTTTTAGGGTGGTTTTGGGGTGGATCTATGGTTTTGGGGGATTTTCTTCCAGTTTTGGTGGTGATGCCGTTCTTGTTTGGGGTGTTTTTGACGTTTTTTGGGGTCTCTGTTGGGTTCTGTTGGGTTCTCGTTGGTCATCGTGTTGGAAAAGGGTAAATTGTGGTTTTTGGAGAAGATCAGGTAGGTTTAGGGTGTCTTTGGGGTGGATCTATGGTTTTGGGGGTTTTCTTCCAGTTTTGGGGGTGATGCCATTCTTGTTTGGGGTATTTTTTAAGGTTTTTGTGGTCTCTGTTTGGTTTTGTTGGGTTCTCGTTGGTCATCGTGTTGTAAAAGTGTAAATTGTGGGTTTTGGAGAACTTCAGGTAGGTTTAGGGGGAGTTTTCGCGTGGATTCATGGTATTTGGGGTTTTCTTCTTTTTGGGGGAGTGATCCTCTCCTTTCTTCGGGTGATTTTGAAGTGTTTTGGGGTTTCCGTTGCGTTTCGTTGAATTCCTAATGTGTTTTATGGTGGTTTGGAGTGTGCTTTGGGATTAGGAGAACATCAGGTAGGTTTAGGGTGTCTTTGGGGTGGATCTATGGTATTTGGGGTTTTCTTCTATTTTTTGGCGTGATCCTGTTCTTTTTTGGGATGTATTTGAAGTGTTTTGGGGTCTCCGTTGGGTTTTGTTTGGTTCTCGTTGGTCATCATGGTGGAAAAGGGTAAATTGTGGGTTTTGGAGAAGATCAGGTAGGTTTAGGGTGGTTTTGGGGTGGATCTATGGTTTTGGTGTATTTTCTTCCAGTTTTGGTGGTGATCCTTTTCTTGTTTGGGGTGTTTTTGACGTGTTTTGGTGTCTCCATTAGGTTTTGTTGGGTTCTTGTTTGTCATTATGTTAAATAGGAGTGGATTGTGGGTTTTGGAGAACATCAGGTAGGTTTAGGGTGTCTTTGGGGTGGATCTATGGTTTTGGGGGATTTTCTTCCAGTTTTGGTGGTGATGCCGTTCTTGTTTGGGGTGTTTTTGACGTTTTATGGGGTCTCAGTTGGGTTCTGTTGGGTTCTCGTTGGTCATCGTGTTGGAAAAGGGTAAATTGTGGTTTTTGGAGAAGATCAGGTAGGTTTAGGGTGGATTTGGGGTGGATCTATTGTTTGGCGGATTTTCTTCCAGTTTTGGTGGTGATGCCATTCTTGTTTGGGGTGTTTTTGACGTTTTTTGGGGTCTCCGTTGGGTTTTGTTGGGTTCTCGTTGGTTATCATGGTGGAAAAGTGTAAATTGTGGGTTTTGGAGAACATCAGGTAGGTTTAGGGTGGTTTTGGGGTGGATCTATGGTTTTGGGGGGATTTTCTTCCAGTTTTGGTGGTGATGCCGTTCTTGTTTGGGGTGTTTTTGACGTTTTTTGGGGTCTCTGTTGGGTTCTGTTGTGTTCTCGTTGGTCATCGTGTTGGAAAAGCGTAAATTGTGGTTTTTGGAGAAGATCAGGTAGGTTTAGGGTGTCTTTGGGGTGGATCTATGGTTTTGGGGGATTTTCTTCCAGTTTTGGTGGTGATGCCGTTCTTGTTTGGGGTGTTTTTGACGTGTTTTGGGGTCTCCATTAGGTTTTATTGGGTTCTTGTTTGTCATTATGTTAAATAGGTGTGGATTGTGGGTTTTGGAGAACATCAGGTAGGTTAGGGTGGTTTTGGGGTGGATCTATGGTTTTGGGGGATTTTCTTCCAGTTTTGGTGGTGATGCCGTTCTTGTTTGGGGTGTTTTTGACGTTTTTTGGGGTCTCTGTTGGGTTCTGTTGGGTTCTCGTTGGTCATCGTGTTGGAAAAGGGTAAATTGTGGTTTTTGGAGAACATCAGGTGGGTTTAGGGTGTCTTTGGGGTGGATCTATGGTTTTGGGGTTTTCTTCCAGTTTTGGTGGTGATGCCGTTCTTTTTTGGGGTGTTTTTGACGTTTTTGGGGTCTCCGTTGGGTTTTGTTGGGTTCTCGTTGTTTATCATGGTGGAAAAGGGTAAATTGTGGGTTTTGGAGAACATCAGGTAGGTTTAGGGTGTCTTTGGGGTGGGTCTATGGTTTTGGGGGATTTTCTTCCAGTTTTGGGGGTGATGCCGATATTTTTTGGGGTGTTTTTTACGTGTTTTGGGGTCTCCATTAGGTTTTGTTGGGTTCTTGTTTGTCATTATGTTAAATAGGAGTGGATTGTGGGTTTTGGAGAACATCAGGTAGTTTTAGGGTGGTTTTGGGGTGGATCTATGGTTTTGGTGTATTTTCTTCCAGTTTTGGGGGTGATGCCGTTCTTGTTTGGGGTGTTTTTGACGTTTTTTGGGGTCTCTGTTGGGTTCTGTTGGGTTCTCGTTGGTCATCGTGTTGGAAAAGTGTAAATTGTGGTTTTTGGAGAACATCAGGTAGGTTTAGGGTGTCTTTGGGGTGGATCTATGGTTTTGGGGGTTTTCTTCCAGTTTTGGGGGTGATGCCATTCTTGTTTGGGGTATTTTTTAAGGTTTTTGTGGTCTCTGTTTGGTTTTGTTGGGTTCTCGTTGGTCATCGTGTTGTAAAAGTGTAAATTGTGGGTTTTGGAGAACTTCAGGTAGGTTTAGGGGGAGTTTTCGCGTGGATTCATGGTATTTGGGGTTTTCTTCTTTTTGGTGAGTGATCCTCTCCTTTCTTCGGGTGATTTTGAAGTGTTTTGGGGTTTCCGTTGCGTTTCGTTGAATTCCTAATGTGTTTTATGGTGGTTTGGAGTGTGCTTTGGGATTAGGAGAACATCAGGTAGGTTTAGGGTGTCTTTGGGGTGGATCTATGGTATTTGGGGTTTTCTTCTATTTTTTGGCGTGATCCTGTTCTTTTTTGGGATGTATTTGAAGTGTTTTGGGGTCTCCGTTGGGTTTTCTTTGGTTCTCGTTGGTCATCATGGTGGAAAAGGGTAAATTGTGGGTTTTGGAGAACATCAGGTAGGTTTAGGGTGGTTTTGGGGTGGATCTATGGTTTTGGTGTATTTTCTTCCAGTTTTGGTGGTGATCCTTTTCTTGTTTGGGGTGTTTTTGACGTGTTTTGGTGTCTCCATTAGGTTTTGTTGGGTTCTTGTTTGTCATTATGTTAAATAGGAGTGGATTGTGGGTTTTGGAGAACATCAGGTAGGTTTAGCGTGTCTTTGGGGTGGATCTATGGTTTTGGGGGATTTTCTTCCAGTTTTGGGGGTGATGCCGTTCTTGTTTGGGGTGTTTTTGACGTTTTTTGGGGTCTCAGTTGGGTTCTGTTGGGTTCTCGTTGGTCATCGTGTTGGAAAAGGGTAAATTGTGGTTTTTGGAGAAGATCAGGTAGGTTTAGGGTGGTTTTGGGGTGGATCTATGGTTTTGGGGGATTTTCTTCCAGTTTTGGTGGTGATGCCATTCTTGTTTGGGGTGTTTTTGACGTTTTTTGGGGTCTCCGTTGGGTTTTGTTGGGTTCTCGTTGGTTATCATGGTGGAAAAGGGTAAATTGTGGGTTTTGGAGAACATCAGGTAGGTTTAGGGTGGTTTTGGGGTGGATCTATGGTTTTGGGGGTTTTCTTCCAGTTTTGGTGGTGATGCCATTCTTGTTTGGGGTGTTTTTGACGTTTTTTGGGGTCTCTGTTGGGTTCTGTTGGGTTCTCGTTGGTCATCGTGTTGGAAAAGGGTAAATTGTGGTTTTTGGAGAAGATCAGGTAGGTTTAGGGTGTCTTTGGGGTGGATCTATGGTTTTGGGGGTTTTCTTCCAGTTTTGGGGGTGATGCCATTCTTGTTTGGGGTATTTTTTAAGGTTTTTGTGGTCTCTGTTTGGTTTTGTTGGGTTCTCGTTGGTCATCGTGTTGTAAAAGTGTAAATTGTGGGTTTTGGAGAACTTCAGGTAGGTTTAGGGGGAGTTTTCGCGTGGATTCATGGTATTTGGGGTTTTCTTCTTTTTGGGGGAGTGATCCTCTCCTTTCTTCGGGTGATTTTGAAGTGTTTTGGGGTTTCCGTTGCGTTTCGTTGAATTCCTAATGTGTTTTATGGTGGTTTGGAGTGTGCTTTGGGATTAGGAGAACATCAGGTAGGTTTAGGGTGTCTTTGGGGTGGATCTATGGTTTTGGGGGATTTTCTTCCAGTTTTGGGGGTGATGCCGTTCTTGTTTGGGGTGTTTTTGACGTTTTTTGGGGTCTCCGTTGGGTTTTGTTGGGTTCTCGTTGTTTATCATGGTGGAAAAGGGTAAATTGTGGGTTTTGGAGAACATCAGGTAGGTTTAGGGTGTCTTTGGGGTGGATCTATGGTTTTGGGGGATTTTCTTCCAATTTTGGGGGTGATGCCGTTCTTGTTTGGGGTGTTTTTGACGTGTTTTGGGGTCTCCATTAGGTTTTGTTGGGTTCTTGTTTGTCATTATGTTAAATAGGTGTGGATTGTGGGTTTTGGAGAACATCAGGTAGGTTTAGGGTGGTTTTGGGGTGGATCTATGGTTTTGGGGGATTTTCTTCCAGTTTTGGGGGTGATGCCGTTCTTGTTTGGGGTGTTTTTGACGTTTTTTGGGGTCTCTGTTGGGTTCTGTTGGGTTCTCGTTGGTCATCGTGTTGGAAAAGGGTAAATTGTGGTTTTTGGAGAAGATCAGGTAGGTTTAGGGTGTCTTTGGGGTGGATCTATGGTTTTGGGGGTTTTCTTCCAGTTTTGGGGGTGATGCCATTCTTGTTTGGGGTATTTTTTAAGGTTTTTGTGGTCTCTGTTTGGTTTTGTTGGGTTCTCGTTGGTCATCGTGTTGTAAAAGTGTAAATTGTGGGTTTTGGAGAACTTCAGGTAGGTTTAGGGGGAGTTTTCGCGTGGATTCATGGTATTTGGGGTTTTCTTCTTTTTGGGGGAGTGATCCTCTCCTTTCTTCGGGTGATTTTGAAGTGTTTTGGGGTTTCCGTTGCGTTTCGTTGAATTCCTAATGTGTTTTATGGTGGTTTGGAGTGTGCTTTGGGATTAGGAGAACATCAGGTAGGTTTAGGGTGTCTTTGGGGTGGATCTATGGTTTTGGTGTATTTTCTTCCAGTTTTGGGGGTGATGCCGATATTTTTTGGGGTGTTTTTTACGTGTTTTGGGGTCTCCATTAGGTTTTGTTGGGTTCTTGTTTGTCATTATGTTAAATAGGAGTGGATTGTGGGTTTTGGAGAACATCAGGTAGTTTTAGGGTGGTTTTGGGGTGGATCTATGGTTTTGGTGTATTTTCTTCCAGTTTTGGTGGTGATCCTTTTCTTGTTTGGGGTGGTTTTGACATGTTTTGGTGTCTCCATTAGGTTCTCTAACTTAGGTTTCCCTAACTCTCACCCTAACCCTAACCCTAACCCTAACTCTAAGAGAACACTAACATTAACCATAACCCTAAACCTAACCCTAACCCTAACCCTAACACTAACCTTAATCCTAACCCTAATCCTAACCCTACCCCTACCCCTACCCCTAACCCTAACCCTAACCCTAACCCTAACCCTAACCCTAACCCTAACCCTAACCCTAACCCTAACCCTAAGAGAATACTAACCCTAACTCTAACCCTAACCCTAACCCTAACCCTACGAGAACACTAACACTAACCCTAACCCTAACCCTAACCCTAACCCTAACCCTAAGAGAACACTAACCCTAACCCTATCCCAAACCCTAACCATTACC
>NW_028137334.1:1324608-1327108 GCF_965140915.1 Aythya marila | reverse complement strand
ACCCTAAACCTATCCCTACCCCTAACCCTAACCCTAACCCTAACCCTAACCCTAACCCTTACCCTAACCCTAAACCTAAACCTAAGAGATCACTAACCCTAACCCTAACCCTAACCCTAACCCTAACCCTAACCCTAACCCTAACCTTAACCCTAACCCTAACCCTAACCCTTACCCTAACCTTAACCCTAACCCTAACCCTAAACCTAAGAGAAACCTAACACTAAACCCTAACACTAACGCTAATACTTAACCTAACCCTAAAACTAACCCTAACCCTAACCCTAAACCTAACCCAAACCCTTACCCTAACCCTAACCCTAACCCTAACCCTAACCCTAACCCTAACCCTAACCCTAACCCTAACCCTAACCCTAACCCTAACCCTAACCATAACCCTAACACTAACCCTAACCCTAAGCCTAAGAGAACAGTAACCCTAACCCTAACCCTAACCCCAAACCTAACCCTAAACCTAAGCCTATCCTTAACCCTAACCCTAACCCTAAGAGAACACTAACCCTAACCCTAACCCTAACCGTAACCCTAAGCCTAACCCTAAACCTAAACTTAACCCTAACCCTAAGAGAACCCTAACCCTAACCCTAACTATAACCCTAACCCTAACCCTAACCCTAACCCTAACCCTAACCCTAAACCTAACCCTAACCCTAACCCTAACCCTAACCCTAACCCTAACCCTAACCCTAACCCTAAGAGAATACTAACCCTAACCCTAACCCTAACCCCAACCCTAACCCTAACCCTAACCCTAAACCTTACCCTAACCCTAACTTTAACCCTAACCCTAACCCTAACCCTAACCCTAACCCTAACCCTAACCCTAACCCTAAGAGAACACTAACCCTAACCCTAACCCTAACCCTAAGAGAACCCTAACCCTAACCCTAACCCTTACCTAACCCTAACCATAACCCTAACACTAACCCTAAGCCTAAGAGAACACTAACCGTAAAACTAACCCTAACCCTAAACCTAACCCCAAACCTAACCCTAACCCTAAGCCTAAGAGAACACTAACCCTAACCCTAACCCTAACACTAACCCTAACCCTAACCCTAAACCTAACCCTAACCCTAACCCTAACCCTAACAGAACACTAACCCTAACCCTAACCCTAAGAGAACCCTAACACTAACCCTAACCCTAACCTTAACCCTAAACCTAAGAGAACACTAACACTAACCATAACCCTAATCCTAACCCTAACACTAACCCTAACCCTAACCCTAACCCTAACCCTAACCCTAACCCTAACCCTAACCCTAACACTAAGAGAACCCTAACCCTAACCCTAACCCTAACACTAATCCTAACCCTAAACTTAAACCTAAGAGATCACTAACCCTAACCCTAACCCTAACCCTAACCGTAACCCTAATCCTAACACTAACCCTAAACCTAACCCTAACCCTAACCCTAACCCTAACCCTAACCCTAACCCTAACCCTAAACCTAACCCTAACCCCAACCCTAACCCTAACCCTAAGAGAACACTAACCGTAACCCTAAACCACACCCTAAGAGAACCCTAAAACTAAAACTACCCCTAACCCTAACCCTAACCCTAACCCTTACCCTAACCCTAAACGTAAACCTAAGAGATCACTAACTCTAACCCTAACCCTAACCCTAACCCTAACCCTAACCCTAACCCTAACCTTAACCCTAACCCTAACCCTTACCCTAAACCTAACCCTAACTCTAACCTTAACCCTAACCCTAAGAGAACCCTAACCCTAACCCTAACCTAACCCTAACCCTAACCATAACCCTAACACTAACCCTAACCCTAAGCCTAAGAGAACACTAACCCTAACCCTAACCATAACCCTAACACTAACCCTAACCCTAAGCCTAAGAGAACACTAACCCTAACCCTAACCCTAACCCTAACCCGAACCCTAACCCTAATCCTAACCCTTACCCTAACCCTAACCCTAACCCTAACCCTAACCCTAACCCTAACCCTAAGAGAATACTAACCCTAACCCTAACCCTAACCCCAACCCTAAGCCTAAACCTAACCCTAAACCTAACCCTAACCCTAACCCTAACCATAACCCTAAGAGAACACTAACCCTAACCCTAACCCACACCCGAAGAGAACCCTAAACCTAACCCTACCCCTAACCCTAACCCTAACCCTAACCCTTACCCTAACCCTAAACCTAAACCTAAGAGATCACTAACCCTAACCCTAACCCTAACCCTAACCCTAACCCTAACCCTAACCTTAACCCTAACCCTAACCCTAACCCTTACCCTAACCCTAACCCTAACCCTAACCCTAAGAGAAACCTAACACTAAACCATAACACTAACGCTAATCCTTAACCTAACCCTAAAACTAACCCTAACCCTAACCCTAAACCTAACCCAAACCCTTACCCTAACCCTAACCCTAACCGTAAACCTAACCCTAACCCTAACCCTAACCCTAACCCTAACACTAACACTAACGTTAACCCTAACCCTA
>NW_028137334.1:1309608-1312108 GCF_965140915.1 Aythya marila | reverse complement strand
CTAACCCTAAGAGAACCCTAACCCTAACCCTAACCTAACCCTAACCCTAACCATAACCCTAACACTAACCCTAACCCTAACCCTAAGCCTAAGAGAACACTAACCCTAACCCTAACCCTAACCCTAACCCTAACCCTAAACCTAACCTTAACCGTAACCCTAAGAGAACCCTAACCCTAACCCCAAAACTAACCCTAACCCTAACCCTAACCCTAACCCTAACCCTAACCCTAACCCTAACCCTAACCCTAACCCTAACCCTAAGTCTAACCCTAACCCTAACCCTAATCCTAACCCTAACCCTAACCCTAAGAGAATACTAACCCTAACCCTAACCCTAACCCCAACCCTAACCCTAATCCTAACCCTAAACCTAACCCTAACCCTAACCCTAACCATAACCCTAAGAGAACACTAACCCTAACCCTAACCCACACCCGAAGAGAACCCTAAACCTAACCCTACCCCTAACCCTAACCCTAACCCTAACCCTTACCCTAACCCTAAACCTAAACCTAAGAGATCACTAACCCTAACCCTAACCCTAACCCTAACCCTAACCCTAACCTTAACCCTAACCCTAACCCTAACCTTTACCCTAACCCTAACCCTAACCCTAACACTAAGAGAAACCTAACACTAAACCATAACACTAACGCTAATCCTTAACCTAACCCTAAAACTAACCCTAACCCTAACCCTAAACCTAACCCAAACCCTTACCCTAACCCTAACCCTAACACTAACACTAACGTTAACCCTAACGCTAACCCTAACCCTAACCCTAAACATAACCCTAACACAAACCCTAACCCTAACCCTAACCCCAAACCTAACCCTAAACCTAAGCCTATCCCTAACCCTAACCCTAACCCTAAGAGAACACTAACCCTAACCTTAACCCTAACCGTAACCCTAACCCTAACCCTAACCCTAACCCTAAACTTAACCCTAACCCTAAGAGAACCCTAACCCTAACCCTAACCCTCACCCTAAGAGAACCCTAACCCTAACCCTAACCCTTACCTAACCCTAACTATAACCCTAACACTAACCCTAACCCTAACCCTAACCCTAACCCGAACACTAACCCTAACCCTAACCCTAACCCTAAGAGAACCCTAACACTAACACTAACCCTAACCCTAACCCTAACCCTAACCGTAACACTAATCCTAACCCTAACCCTAAACCTAACCCTAACCCTAACCCGAACCCTAACCCCAACCCTAACCCTAACCCTAACCCTAAACCTACCCCTAACCCTAACCCTAACCCTAAGAGAACCCTAACCCTAACCCTAACCCTAACCCTAACCCTAACCTAACACTAACCATAACCCTTACCCTAACCCTAACCCTAACCCTAACCCTAACCCTAACCGTAACACTAATCCTAACACTAACCCTAAACCTAACCCTAACCCTAACCCTAACCCTAACCCCAACCCTAACCCTAACCCTAACCCTAAACCTACCCCTAACCCTAACCCTAACCCTAAGAGAACCCTAACCCTAACCCTAACCCTAACCCTAACCCTAACCTAACACTAACCATAACCCTAACCCTAACCCTAACCATAACCCTAACCCTAAGCCTAAGAGTACACTAACCCTAAACCTAAACCTAAACCTAACCCTAACCCTAACCCTATCCCTAACCGTAACCCTAACCCTAAGAGAACACTAACCCTAAACCTAACCCTAACCCTAACCCTAACCCTAACCCTAACCCTAACCCTAACCCTAACCGTAACCCTAACCCTAACCCTAACCCTAACCCTAACCCTAAACCTAACCCTAACCCTAACCCATAGAGAATACTAACCCTAACCCTAACCCTAACCCTAACCCTAAACCTAACCCTAACCCTAACCCTTACCCTAACCCTAACCCTAACCCTAACCCTAAGAGAACACTAACCATAAACCTAACCCAAACCCTAAAACAACCCTACCCATAACCCTACCTTTAAACGTAACCCTTACCCTAAACCTAAGAGAACCCTAACCCTAACCCTAAGAGATCACTAATCCTACCCCTAACCCTAAGAGAACCCTAACCCTAACCCTAACCCTAACCCTTACCCTAAACCTAAAAGTAAGAGATCACTAACCCTAACCGCAACCCTAACCCTTACCGTAACCCTAACCCTAACACTAACCCTAACCCTCACCCTAACCCTAACCCTAACCCTAACCCTAACCCTAACCCTAACCTAACCCTAACCGTAACCCTAACCCAAACCCTAACACTAAGCCTAAGTGAACACTAACCCAAAACCTAACCCTAACCCTCAAATTACCCTAACCCTAACCCTAACCCTAACCCTAACCCTAACCCTAAGAGAACCCTAACCCTAACCCTAAACCTAACCCTGAACCTAAACCTAAGAGATCAGTAACCCTAACCCTAACCCTAACACTAACCCTAACCCTAACCCTAACCCTAACCCTAAACCTAAGAGAATACTAACCCTAACCCTAACCCTAACCCTAACC
>NW_028137334.1:1264608-1269608 GCF_965140915.1 Aythya marila | reverse complement strand
CCCTAACCCTAACCCTAAACCTAACCCTAACCCTAACCCTAACCCGAACCCTAACCCTAAGAGAACACTAACCCTAACCCTAACCCACACCCTAAGAGAACCCTAAACCTAACCCTACCCCTAACCCTAACGCCAAACCCTTACCCTAACCCTAAACCTAAACCTAAGAGATCACTAACCCTAACCCTAACCCTAACCCTAACCCTAACCCTAACCCTAACCCTAACCCTAACCTTAACCCTAACCCTAACCCTAACCCTTACCCTAACCCTAACCCTAACCCTAACCCTAAGAGAAACCTAACACTAAACCCTAACACTAACGCTAATCCTTAAACTAACCCTAAAACTAACCCTAACCCTAACCCTAAACCTAACCCAAACCCTTACCCTAACCCTAACCCTAACCCTAACCCTAAGAGAACCCTAAACCTAACCCTAACCTTTACCTAACCCTAACCATAACCCTAACCCTAACCCTAACCCTAACCCTAACCCTAACCCTAACCCTAACCCGTACCCTAACTCTAACCCCAAACCTAACCCTAACCCTAACTCTAACCCTAAGAGAACACTAACCCTAACCCTAACCCTAACCCTAACCCTAAACCTAACCCTAACCCTAACCCTAACCCTAACCCTAACCATAACCCTAACCCTAACCCTAACCCGAACCCGAACCCTAACCCTAACCCTAACCCTAATCCTAACCCTAACCCTAAGCCTAACCCTAACAAGAGAACACTAACCCTAACCCTAACCCTAACCCTAACCCTAACCCTTAGCCTAAACCTAACCCTACCCCTAACCCTAACCCTAAGAGAACACTAACCCTAACCCTAACCCTAACCCAAAGAGAACCCTAACCCTAACCCTAACACTAAGCCTAACCCTAATTGAAACCCTTTCCCTTAATCTATCCCTAACCCTAACCCTAACCGTAAATCTAAGAGAACACTAACACTAACCCTAACACTAACCTTAATCCTAACCCTAAACCTAACACTAACCCTAACCCTAACCCCAACTCTTATCCTAAATCTAACCCTAACCCTAACCCTAACCCTAACCCTAACCCTAACCCTAACCCTAAGAGAACAGTAATCCTAAACCTAACCTAACCATAAAACTAACCCTAACCCTAACCCTAACCCTATCTCTAAAAGAACCCTAATCCTAACCATAAGAGAACCCTAAACGTAACCGTAAACCTAACACTAAACCTTACCCTAACCCTAACCCTAACCTTAACCCTAACCCTACCCCTAACCCTAACCCGAACCCGAACCCTAACCCTAACCCTAACCCTAATCCTAACCCTAACCCTAACCCTAACCCTAACAAGAGAACACTAACCCTAACCCTAACCCTTAGCCTAAATCTAACCCTACCCCTAACCCTAAACCTAAGAGAACACTAACTCTAACCCTAACCCTAACCCAAAGAGAACCCTAACCCTAACCCTAACACTAAGCCTAACCCTAATTGAAACCCTTTCTCTTAATCTATCCCTAACCCTAACCCTAACCGTAAATCTAAGAGAACACTAACACTAACCCTAACACTAACCTTAATCCTAACCCTAAACCTAAAACTAACCCTAACCCTAACCCTAACTCTTATCCTAAATCTAACCCTAACCCTAACCCTAACCCTAACCCTAACCCTAACCCTAACCCTAAGAGAACAGTAATCCTAAACCTAACCTAACCATAAAACTAACCCTAACCCTAACCCTAACCCTAACCCTATCTCTAAAAGAACCCTAACCCTAACCATAAGAGAATCCTAAACGTAACCGTAAACCTAACACTAAACCTTACCCTAACCCTAACCCTAACCCTAACCTTAACCCTAACAGAACACTAACCCTAACCCTAACACTAATAGAACCCTAACCCTAACACTAACCCTAACCCTAACCCTAAACCTAACCCTAAACCTAACCCTAACCCTAACCCTAACCCTAACCCTAACAGAACACTAACCCTAACCCTAACCCTAAGAGAACCCTAACCCTAACACTAACCCTAACCCTAACCTTAACCCTAAACCTAAGAGAACACTAACCCTAACCCTAACCCTAACCCTAACCCTAACCCTAACCCTAACCCTAACCTAATCCTAAACATAACCCTAACCCTAACCCTAACCCTAACCCTAACCCTAAGAGAACACTAACCCTAACCCTAACCCTAACCCTAACCCTAACCCTAACCGTAACCCTAAACCTAACCCTAACCCTAACCCTAACCCTAACCCTAAGCCTAAGAGAACACTAACCCTAACCCTAACCCTAACCCCAAAACTAAACCTAACCCTAAGCCTATCCCTAACCCTAACCCTAACCCTAAGAGAACACTAACCCTAACCCTAACCCTAAACCTAACCCTAACCCTAACCCTAAACCTAACCCTAACCCTAACCCTAACCGTAACCCTAATCCTAACACTAACCCTAAACCTAACCCTACCCCTAACCCTAACCCTAAACCTAAGAGATCACTAACCCTAACCCTAACCCTAACCGTAACCCTAACCCTAACCTTAACCCTAACCATAACCCTTACCCTAACCCTAACCCTAACTCTAACCTTAACCCTAACCCTAAGAGAACCCTAACCCTAACCCTAACCTAACCCTAACCCTAACCATAACCCTAACACTAACCCTAACCCTAAACCTAAGAGAACACTAACCCTAAACCTAACCCTAACCCCAAAACTAACCCTAACCCTAAGCCTATCCCTAACCCTAACCCTAAGCCTAACCCTAACCCTAACCCTAACCTTAACCCTAACCCTAACCCTAACCCTAACCCTAACCCTAACCCTAACCCTAACCCTAACCCTAACCCTAAAAGAATACTAACCCTAACCGTAAACCTAACCCCAACCTTAACCCTAACCCTAACCCTAAACCTAACCCTAACCCTAACCCTAACCCTAACCCTAAGGGAACACTAACCCTAACCCTAACCCACACCCTAAGAGAACCCTAAACCTAACCCTACCCCTAACCCTAACCCTAACCCTTTCCCTAACCCTAACCCTAACCCTAACCCTAACCCTAACCCTAACCCTAACCCTAACCCGAACCCGAACCCTAACCCTAACCCTAACCCTAAATCTAACCCTAACCCTAACCCTAACCCTAACACTAACCCTAACCCTAACCCTAACCCTAAGAGAACCCTAACCCTAACCCTAACCCTTACCTAACCCTAACCATAACCCTAACCCTAACCCTAACCCTAACCCTAACCCTTACCTAACCCTAACCATAACCCTAACCCTAACCCTAACCCTAACCCGAAACCGAACACTAAACCTAACCCTAACCCTAATCCTAACCCTAACCCTAACCCTAGACCTAACCCTAACAAGAGAACACTAACCCTAACCCTAACCCTAACCCTAACCCTTAGCCTAAAACTAACCCTAACCCTAAACCTAACCCTAAGAGAACACTAACCCTAACCCTAACCCTAACCCAAAGAGAACCCTAACCCTAACCCTAACACTAAGCCTAACCCTAATAGAAACCCTTTCCCTTAATCTATCCCTAACCATAACCCTAACCGTAAATCTAAGAGAACACTAACACTAACCCTAACACTAACCTTAATCCTAACCCTAAACCTAACCCTAACCCTAACCCTAACTCTAATCCTAAATCTAACCCTAACCCTAACCCTAACCTTAACCCTAACCCTAACCCTAACTCTAAGAGAACAGTAATCCTAAACCTAACCTAACCATAAAACTAACCCTAACCCTAACCCTAACCCTAACCCTAACCCTAAACCTAAGAGAACACTAACCCTAACCCTAACCCTAACCCTAACCGTAACCCTAACTCTAAACCTAACCCTAAACCTAACCCTAACCCTAACCCTAACCCTAACAGAACACTAACCCTAACCCTAACCATAAGAGAACCCTAACCCTAACACTAACCCTAACCCTAACCTTAACCCTAAACATAAGAGAACAGTAACCCTAACCCTAACCATAACCGTAACCATAACCCTAACCCTAATCCTAACCCTAACCCTAACCCTAACCCTAACCCTAACCCTAACCCTAACCCTAACCTAATCCTAAACATAACCCTAACCCTAACCCTAACCCTAACCCTAACCCTAAGAGAACACTAACCCTAACCCTAACCCTAACCCTAACCCTATTCCTAACCGTAACCCTAACCCTAACCCTAACCCTAACCCTAACCCTAACCATAACCCTAACACTAACGTTAACCCTAACCCTAACCCTAACCCTAACCATAACCCTAACACTAACCCTAACCCTAAGCCTAAGAGAACACTAACCCTAACCCTAACCCTAACCCCAAACCTAACCCTAACCTTAACCCTATCCATAACCCTAACCCTAACCCTAAGAGAACACTAAACCTAACCCTAACCCTAACCCTAACCCTAACCCTAACCCTAACCATAAACTTAACCCTAACCCTAAGAGAACCCTAACCCTAACCCTAACCCTAACCCTAACCCTAAACCTAAGAGAACACTAACCCTAACCCTAACCCTAACCCTAACACTAACCTTAACCCTAACCCTAACCCTAACCCAAACCCTAACCCTAACCTAATCCTAAACATAACCCTAACCCTAAGAGAACACTAACCCTAACCCTAACCCACACCCTAAGAGAACCCTAAACCTAACCCTACCCCTAACCCTACCCCTAACCCTAACCCTAACCCTAACCCTAACCCTAAACCTAAACCTAAGAGATCACTAACCCTAACCCTAACCCTAACCCTAACCCTAACCCTAACCCTAACCCTAACCCTAAACCTAACCCTAACCTTAACCCTAACCCTAACCCTTACCCTAACCCTAACCCTAACTGTAACCTTAACCCTAACCCTAAGAGAACCCTAACCCTAACCCTAAACCTAACGCTAATCCTAAACCTAACCCTAACCCTAACGCTAAACCTAACTCTAATCTTAACCCTAACCCTAACCATAA
>NW_028137334.1:1237108-1244608 GCF_965140915.1 Aythya marila | reverse complement strand
GAGAACACTAAACCTAACCCTAACCCTAACCCTAACCCTAAACCAAACCCTAACCCAAACCCTAACCCTAACCCTAACCCTAACCCTAAGAGAACACTAACCCTAACCCTAACCCTAACCCTAATAGAACCCTAACCCTAACCCTAACCCTAGCATTAACCCTTACCCTAATTGAAACCCTTTCCCTAAATCTATCCCTAACCCTAACCCTAACAGTAACTCTAAGAGAACACTAACCCTAACCCTAACACTAGCCTTAATCCTAACCCTAAACCTAACCCTAAACCTAACCCTAACCCTAACCCTAATCCTAACTCTAACCCTAACCCTAACCCTAACACTAACACTAACCCTAACCCTAACCCTAACCCTAACCCTAACCCTAACCCTAACCCTAACCCTAACCCTATAAGAACAGTAATCCTAAACCTAACCCTAACCCTAAAACTAACCCTAACCCTAACCCTAACCCTTTCTCTAAGAGAACCCTAACCCTAACCGTAAGAGAACCCTAACCGTAACCGTAACCCTAACACTAACCCTTACCATAACCCTAACCCTAATCCTAACCTTAACCCTAAACCTAAGAGAACACTAACCCTAACCCTAACCCTAACCCTAACCCTAAGAGAACACTAACCCTAACCCTAAACATAACCCTAACCCTAACCCTAAGAGAACCCTAACCCTAACCCTAACCCTAACCCTAACCCTAACCCTAACCCTAACCCTAACCCTAACCCTAACCCTAACCCTAACCCTAACCCTAACCCTAACCCTAACCCTAACCCTAACCCTAAACCTAAACATAAGTGTCGTGGTTTAACCCGACCGGCAGCTAAACACCACGCAGCCGTTCGCTCACCCTCCCCCCTCCCTCTCTGGGACGGGGGAGAGAAATGGAAAGTGAAGCCCGTGAGTTGAGATAAAGACAGTTTAATAAGACAGGAAAAAAAAATAACAAAAATAATAATAACAATAATAATAATGATGATACAATGGTGATAATACGAAAGTAATAATAGTATGTACAAACAAGTGATGCACAATGCAATTGCTCACCACCCGCTGACCGATGCCCAGCCTAATCCCGAGCAGTCCGGCCCCCTCCCCCCGGCTAGCCACCCCTATATATATTGTTTAGCATGACGTCAGATGGTATGGAATACCCCTTTGGCTAGTTTGGGTCACCTGTCCTGGGTCTGTCCCCTCCCAGCTCTTACTGCACCCCCCAGCCTGCCCATTGGCAGGACAGAGCAAAGGCTGAGATGTCCTTGGCTTAGTATAAGCACTGCTCTGCAACAATTAAAGCATCGGGGTGTTATCAGCACTCTTCTCATTCTAAGCCAAAACACAGCATTCCACCAGCTACTAGGAAGAAAATTAATTCTGTGCTAACTGAAACCAGGACATCTATCCACCCCTTATTCCATACCATTTATGTCATGCTCAGGTTACACTCTTTTCCATACATTCTAATTAGTCACCTATAGTAATCATGGTAGTGATAACATACAGTATAATATACTATTTAACATGGTGCAATTCAGTTCATGGGCTATTCTCACCCAGTATTAAATCTCCTTGAGGTACACACCGGACCTCTCCGTTCTTTTGCATCACCCACCAAGTATATCCAGGTCCCTGAGCGAAAACAATTCCACGAATAGGTTTGCCTTTTCCTGAGGCAGGAGTAGCCCAGACTGTTTTACCCAGCATATTTTTTACATGCACTACAGGAACTTTATCCCCATCTACAGTACGTAACAGGTTTGATTGGGCAGGTCCAGCTCGGTTGGTAGATCCCCTAGTATTGACTAACCAGGTGGCCTTTGCCAAATGCGTATCCCAGTTTTTGAACGTCCCAGCGCCCATTGCTTTCAAGGTAGTCTTTAACAGGCCATTGTATCGTTCAACTTTCCCGGAGGCTGGTGCATGATAGGGGATGTGATACACCCATTCAATACCATGTTCTTTGGCCCAAGTGTCTATAAGGTTGTTTCGGAAGTGAGTCCCATTGTCTGATTCTATTCTTTCTGGGGTGCCATGTCGCCATAGGACTTGCTTTTCAAGGCCCAGGATGGTGTTCCGGGCGGTAGCATGAGGCACAGGATATGTTTCCAGCCATCCGGTGGTTGCTTCCACCATTGTAAGTACGTGGCGCTTGCCATTGCGAGTTTGAGGGAGTGTGATGTAATCAATCTGCCAGGCCTCTCCATATTTATATTTCAGCCATCGTCCTCCATACCAAAGAGGCTTTGACCGTTTGGCTTGCTTGATTGCAGCACATGTTTCACAGTCATGAATAACCTGTGCTATAGCGTCCATGGTCAAGTCCACCCCTCGATCACGAGCCCATCTGTATGTTGCATCTCTACCTTGATGGCCTGAGGTGTCATGGGCCCATCGGGCTATAAATAATTCACCTTTATGCTGCCAATCCAGGTCCACCTGAGCTACTTCAATCTTAGCAGCCTGATCCACCTGCTGGTTGTTTTGATGTTCTTCAGTAGCCCGATTCTTGGGCACATGAGCATCTACGTGGCGTACTTTCACAGCCAGGTTCTCTACCCGAGCAGCAATATCTTGCCACAATGCAGCAGCCCAGATAGGTTTGCCCCTACGCTGCCAGTTGTTTTGCTTCCATTGCTGTAACCATCCCCACAGGGCATTTGCTACCATCCATGAATCGGTGTAGAGATAGAGAACTGGCCATTTTTCTCGTTCAGCAATGTCTAAAGCCAGCTGAATGGCTTTCACTTCTGCAAACTGACTCGATTCACCTTCTCCCTCAGCAGCTTCTGCAACTCGTCGCGTAGGACTCCATACAGCAGCCTTCCATCTCCGATGCTTCCCCACAATACGACAGGACCCATCAGTGAACAGGGCATATTTCTTTTCATTCTCTGGCAACTGGTTGTACAGTGGGGCTTCTTCAGCACGACCCACCTCCTCCTCTGATGATATCCCAAAGTATTTGCCTTCTGGCCAGTCCATGATCACTTCCAATATTCCTGGGCGACTGGGGTTTCCTATTCGAGCCCGCTGAGTAATCAGTGCAACCCACTTGCTCCATGTAGCATCAGTTGCATGATGCGTAGAGGGGACCCTTCCCTTGAACATCCAGCCTAGTACCGGTAATCGGGGTGCTAGGAGGAGCTGCGCTTCAGTACCGACCACCTCCGAAGCAGATCGAACTCCTTCATATGCTGCCAATATCTCCTTTTCAGTTGGAGTATAGCGGGCCTCAGATCCTCTGTATCCCCGACTCCAAAACCCCAGAGGCCGACCTCGAGTTTCCCCAGGTTCTTTCTGCCAGAGGCTCCAGGTGGGGCCGTTCTCCCCGGCTGCAGTGTAGAGCACATTCTTTACATCTGGTCCTGTTCGAACTGGCCCAAGGGCTACTGCATGGACTATTTCCTGCTTGATTTGTTCAAAGGCTTGTCGTTGTTCAGGGCCCCATTCAAACTCATTCTTCTTACGAGTTACTTGGTAGAGTGGGTTTACAATCAGACTGTAATTTGGGATGTGCATTCTCCAAAACCCCACAACACCTAGGAAAGTCTGTGTTTCTTTTTTGTTAGTTGGTGGAGACATAGCTGTTATTTTGTTGATCACATCCATTGGGATTTGACGACGTCCATCTTGCCATTTTATTCCTAAAAACTGGATCTCCCGTGCAGGTCCTTTGACTTTATTTTGTTTTATGGCAAAACCGGCTTTCAGAAGGATTTGGACTATTTTCTTCCCTTTCTCGAAAACTTCCTCTGCTGTGTCACCCCACACAATAATGTCATCGATGTACTGCAGGTGTTCAGGAGCTTCCCCCTGCTCTAGTGCAGACTGGATCAGCCCATGGCAAATGGTAGGGCTGTGTTTCCACCCCTGGGGTAGCCTATTCCAAGTATATTGGACTCCCCTCCAAGTGAAGGCAAATTGTGGCCTGCACTCTGCTGCTAGAGGGATGGAGAAAAATGCATTAGCGATATCAATTGTGGCGTACCACTTGGCTGCCTTCGATTCAAGTTCATACTGAAGTTCCAGCATGTCCGGCACTGCAGCACTCAGTGGTGGCGTGACTTCGTTCAGGCCGCGATAGTCCACTGTTAGTCTCCACTCGCCATTAGACTTTCGCACTGGCCATATGGGACTATTGAAAGGTGAATGAGTCTTGCTGATCACTCCTTGGCTCTCCAATTGACGAATTAGCTTATGGATGGGAATCAGGGAGTCTCGGTTGGTGCGATATTGCCGCCGGTGCACAGTTGTGGTAGCAATTGGCACTTGCTGTTCTTCGACCCTCAGCAACCCCACAACAGAGGGGTCCTCTGAGAGACCAGGCAAGGTAGATAATTGTTTAATGCCCTCTGTCTCTAAGGCAGCAATACCAAAAGCCCACCGGAACCCTTTTGGGTCCTTGCAGTATCCTCTTCTAAGATAGTCTATGCCAAGGATACATGGAGCATCCGGACCAGTCACAATGCGGTGCTTCTCCCACTCATTCCCAGTCAGACTCACTTCAGCCTCCAATACAGTCAACTGCTGAGATCCCCCTGTCACTCCACAAATATAGATGGGCTCTGGTCCTTTATAGCTCGATGGCATTATAGTACATTGTGCACCGGTGTCTACTAAAGCCTTATACTTCTGTGCGCGTGATGTGCCAGGCCATCGAATCCACACAGTCCAATAAACTCGATTGTCCCTTTCCTCCCCCTGGCTGGAGGCAGGGCCCCCCTAATCCTGGTCAGAATCTTCCTCGTTTCTGTGTTTGAAGGACTGTCTGCTGGAAGTTGGAGCAGCAAACTTTTCGGAGAATCCCTTTTTCCTGATTGTTTTCTTTTGCAACTCACGTACCCGTGCCTCTAGGGTCGCGGTAGATTTTCCATCCCACTTTCTCATGTCCTCTCCATGGTCTCGTAAGTAAAACCACAGGGTGGCACGGGGTGAGTACCCACCATATCGTCTTCCTTGTGTGGGTGAACGCCTACCCCTGACAGCTGAGACACTGCTTTGTACAGGTGCGAAGGAGAATAATCTCTCTTCAAGTTGGTGAACCTTTTCAGAAAGTTTCTCCCAAGTGTTCTCCTTTGGTCGGTGGGCACTGGTTGGTTCAGGTGGGGAGGACAATAGATTCTCTTCAAGTTGGTGAACCTTTTCAGAAAGTTTCTCCACAGCTGAGACGCAGGCCTGTAAGGAAGAGGAGAGACTTTCTTCGTACTGCCGGAGTTGTTTAGCCGCTTCACCCACTGTGGGTCCCTCATCCTCTTTCCAGGCCATTATTGCCAATGAGCTGGCATATGATGATGGTGCACTCCGTACAAACTTCCGCCACATGGGTCGTGTACACTTGACTTCATCTGGATCTGTGGATGTTTGTTTGAGGTCTGGATCCTCATAAATCACTTCCCGTACGGCTAATTCCCTCAGGTACTGGATTCCCTTCTCCATAGTGGTCCACTTGCCTGGTAGACATAAAATATCTTCCTTGAAGGGATACCTTTCCCTCACAGCTGAGAGGAGACGCCTCCAGAGGCTGGTGGGTCGTGCTCCATCTGCAATTGCTTTGTCAATGCCGGCGTCTCGAGCAAGGGATCCCAGCCGCTTGGCTTCCCTGCCGTCTAATTCCACACAATTGGCTCCAGAGTCCCAGCACCGGAGCAGCCAGGTGACAAGCTGCTCACCTATACAGCGACCAAAATCTTTTCGCACATCTCGTAGCTCGCGCTCGTTTAGGCTTCGGGTAGTTACTGTTGCTCTTTCGGCATCCTCATCTTCCTCCTCCTGAATCCTTGACGGCCCAGCGTCGTCATCATCTTCGTCATCTCTATACTTAGTTTTGGCAGAAGCCTTACCTGGATTGGCAGAAGACTCTCTGCGTTCTAAACGACTTGAATTTCTATACCATATTTTCACCTTCTCTACAGGGGCAGCTTGCACTGCTACTGCTCGTTTCTCTGACTTTGTTACAGGGTCTGCCACAGGGGTTGGAATGCCCTCTGCAGGGTCAACTTGCACTGCTACAGCTCGTTTCTCTGACACGGCCACAGGAGCTGGAGCGGCTACAGGAGCTGGAGCAGTTGCAGGAACCGGAGCTGTAGCGGCTACAGGAGCTGGAGCTGGAGCTGGAGCAGTTGCAGGAGCTGGGACTGGAGCAGCAGTAGGAGCTGGAGCTGGAGCGGCTTCAGGAGCTGGAGCTGGAGCGGCTTCAGGAGCCTGGACTGGAGCAGTTGCAGGAACTGGGACTGGAGTAGCGGCCGGAGCTGGAACTGGAGCGACTGCAGGAACTGGGACTGGAGCAGCTGCAGGAGCTGGGACTGGAGCGGCTGCAGGAGCTGGGACTGGAGCGGCTGCAGGAGCTGGAGCTGGAGCGGCTGCAGGAGCTGGGACTGGAGCGGCTGCAGGAGCTGGGACTGGAGCGGCTGCAGAATCCACCGTAGGGGTCACAGTGGCCGTTGGATCTGTCACAGGGTTTGGAGTGGCCGCAGGGTCTGTCACTAAGTTGACAGCAGTATCAATGGCAGCTCGATAGGCATGAGCCAGGCCCCAGCACGTTACAATGATTTGTGTTACTTTGGAACTGCCAGAATCATTACACCTTTTTTTCAAGCATTCTGCCAGTTTTTGAGGATTTTGCCATTGTTCAGGGGTGAATTTCCAACACACTGGGGGTGCCAACTGCTCTAGATGCCTGCCCATATCCACCCATACTCCCTGCCACCCACAACTATACTGCCTCCGGGCAGATCTCCGGATGAGCTTCATAAGTAGTTGTTTAACTTTAAGCAGAATCTGAAGTGCATTCATGAGGCAGAACAACAAGACTATGGTATTCTGAGTATTCCAGAAATATTCAATATCTTGGAGAGCTATTGTGACAAGCTCAGGGGATAAGAGGGTGGTGAAGGAGGAAGGCAGAGTGACCCAGGAGGATACAGGGGTGGTGAAGGAGAAAGGGAGAGTAAGCAAGTAAGGAAAAATATCCTCCCCTTTCCCCTCCACAGATTGACTCTCTAATGGAGAAAAACAATAGGTATAATTGCTAATAGTTCCCAAGATGCTGTTTCCAAAGTACAGAGTCCACGATGTTACTGAGTATAAATACCAAGTTAGAGTCATGACCAGATATCTTATCGTCTCATAAGCCATTGCTATAACACTTAGTACCATAATGGTCTGAAACCAGGGCCCGGAGAGGAGAAACAACACTACAGAGAGCAAATACGGAAAATAATGTACTATAATACTCAATTTGGAAAACAGGCGCAGCAGAGTTGTGATTAAAGCAATCAGCATCATGACAAGTGACTATTAAGCAGGTCTAATCCTTCCACCAATTTTAGTTTAACACACTCTGATCAGATCTGCCGTTATCTCAACCTTTCGGGCCCCACGTTGGGCGCCAAAAAGACTGTCGTGGTTTAACCCGACCGGCAGCTAAACACCACGCAGCCGTTCGCTCACCCTCCCCCCTCCCTCTCTGGGACGGGGGAGAGAAAT
>NW_028137334.1:1199608-1204608 GCF_965140915.1 Aythya marila | reverse complement strand
CCTAACCCTAACCCTAACCCTAAGAGAACCCTAACCCTAACCCTACCCCTAACCCTAACCCTAACCCTAACCCTAACCCTAACCCTTACCCTAACCCTAACCTAAACCTAAGAGATCACTAACCCTAACCCTAACCCTAAACCTAACCGTAACCCTAACCCTAACCCTAACCCTAAGAGAACCCTAACCCTAACCCTAACGCTAATCCTAAACCTAACCCTAAAACTAACCCTAACCCTTAACCCTAAACCTAACCAAAACCTAACCCTAACCCTAACGCTAATCCTGAACCTAACCCTAAAATTAACCCTAACCCTAACCCTAAACCTAACCAAACCCTAACCCTAACCCTAACCCTAACCCTAACCCTAACCCTAACCCTACTCCTAACCCTAACCCTAAACCTAATCCTTAACCTAACATTAACACTGACCCTAGCCCTAAGAGAACACTAACCCTAAACCTAACCCTAAGTGATCCCTAACCCTAACCCTAACACTAAACCTAACCTTAATTGTAACCCTTTCCCTAAATCTATCCTTAGCCCTAACCCTAAGCCTAAGTGAACACTAACTCAAACCCTAACCCTAACCCTCACCTTACCCTAACCCTAACCCTAAACCTAACCCTAAACCTAACCCTAAACCTAAACCTAACCCTAACCCTAACCCTAACCCTAACCCTAACCGTAAGAGAACCCTAACCCTAACCCTAACCCTAACCCTAACCCTAACCCTAACCCTAACCCTAACCCTTAGAGAACACTAACCCTAACCCTAA
Source organism: Aythya marila (assembly GCF_965140915.1). Taxonomy (NCBI): domain Eukaryota; kingdom Metazoa; phylum Chordata; class Aves; order Anseriformes; family Anatidae; genus Aythya; species Aythya marila. The sequence continues at coordinate 1,203,828 of NW_028137334.1, read as the reverse complement.
CCCAAACCCTAAGAGAACCCTAACCCTAACCCTACCCCTAACCCTTACCCTTACCCTAACCCTAAGAGAACCCTTACCATAAGAGATCACTAATCCTAACCCTAACCCTAACCCTAAGAGAACCCTAACCCTAACCCTAACCCTAACCCTAACCCTAACCCTAAACCTAAACGTAAGAGATCACTAACCCTAACCCTAAACCTAACCCTAACCCTAACCCTAACTCTAAGCCTAAGAGAACACTAACACTAACCATAACCCTAATCCTAACCCTAAACCTAACCCTAACCCTAACCCTATCCCTAACCGTAACCCTAACCCTAAGAGAACACTAACCGTAACCCTAACCCTAACCCTAACCCTAAACCTAACCCTAACACTAACATTAACCCTAACCCTAACCCTAAGAGAACACTAACCCTAACACTATCCCTAAGAGAACCCTAAACCTAACCCTAACCCTAACCCTAACCCTAACCCTAACCGTAACCCTAACCCTAACACTAACCCTAACCCTAACCCTAAGAGAACCCTAACCCTAACCCTAACCCTAACCCTAAACCTAACCCTAACCCTAACCCTAACCCTTACCGTAACCCTAATCCTAACACTAACCCTAACCCTAAACCTAACCGTAACCCTAACCCTAACCTAACCCTAACCATAACCCTAACCCTAACCCTAACCGTAAGCCTAAGAGAACACTAACCCAAACCCTAATCCTAACCCTAACCCTAACCCTAACCCTAACCCTAACCCTAACCCTAACCCTAACCCTAACCCTAACCCTAACCCTAAGCCTAAGAGAACACTAACCCTAACCCTAACCCTAAACCTAAACCTAAGAGATCACTAACCCTAACCCTAACCCTAACCCTAACCCTAACCCTAACCCTAACCCTAAACCTAACCCTAACCGTAACCCTAACCCTAACCCTAACCCTAACCCTAACCCTAAACCTAAACGTAAGAGATCACTAACCCTTACCCTAACCCTAACTATAACCATAACCCTAACCCTAACACTAACCCTAAACCTAACCCTAACCCTAACCCTAACCCTAACCCTAACCCTAACCCTAACCCTAACCCTATCCTAACCCTAACCATAACCCTAACCCAAACCCTAACCCTAAGCCTAAGTGAACACTAACCCAAACCCTAACCCTAACCCTCACCTTACCCTAACCCTAACCCTAAACCTAACCCTAACCCTAACCCTAACCCTAAACCTAACCCTTACCCTAACATTAACCCTAACCCTAACCCTAAGAGAACACTAACCCTAACCCTAACCCTAAGAGAACCCTAACCCTAACCCTAACCATAAACCTAAACCTAACCCTAACCCTAACCCTAAACCTATCCCTAACCCTAACCCTAACCCTTACCCTAAGCCTAAAAGAACACTAACCCTAACCCTAACACTAAACCTAACCCTAACCCTAACCCTATCCCTAACCATAACCCTAACCCTAAGAGAACACTAACCCTAACCCTAAACCTAACCCTAACCCTAACCCTAACCCTAACCCTAACCATAACCATAACCCTAACCCTAACCCTAACCCTAACCCTAACCCTAACCCTAACCCTAACCTTAACCTAACCCTAACCATAACCCTAACCCTAACCCTAACCCTAACCCTAAGCCTAAGAGAACACTAACCCTAACCCTAAACCTAACCCTAACCCTAACCCTATCCCTAACCGTAACCCTAACCCTAAGAGAACACTAACCCTAACCCTAACCCTAACCCTAACCCTAACCCTAACCCTAAACCTAACCCTAACCCTAACCCTATCCCTAACCGTAACCCTAACCCTAAGAGAACACTAACCCTAACCCTAACCCTAACCCTAAACCATAGAGAACACTAACCCTAACCCTAACCCTTACCCAAACCCTAAGAGAACCCTAACCCTAACCCTACCCCTAACCCTAACCCTTACCCTAACCCTAAGAGAACCCTAACCCTAACTCTAAGAGATCACTAATCCTAACCCTAACCCTAACCATAAGAGAACCCTAACCCTAACCCTAACCCTAACCCTAACCCTAAACCTAAACGTAAGAGATCACTTACCCTAACCCTAACCCTAACCATAACCATAACACTAACCCTAACACTAACCCTAAACCTAACCCTAACCCTAACCCTAACCCTAACACTAACCCTAACCCTAACCTAACCCTAAACATAACCCTAACCCAAACCCTAACCCTAAGCCTAAGTGAACACTAACCCAAACCCTAACCCTAACCCTCAACTTACCCTAACCCTAACCCTAAACCTAACCCTAACCCTAACCCTAAACCTAACCCTAACCCTAACCCTAACCCTAACCCTAACCCTAACCCTAACCCTAACCCTAACCCTAACCCTAAGAGAACCCTAACCCTAACCCTAACCATAACCCTAACCCTAACCCTAACCCTAACCCTAACCCTAACCCTAACCCTAACCCTAACCCTAACCCTAACCCTAACCCTAACCTTACCCTAACCATAACCCTAACCCTAACCCTAAGCCTAAGAGAACACTAACACTAACCATAACCCTAATCCTAACCCTAAACCTAACCCTAACCCTAACCCTATCCCTAACCGTAACCCTAACCCTAAGAGAACACTAACCCTAACCCTAACCCTAACCCTAACCGTAACCCAAACCCTAACCGTAACCCTAACCCTAACCCTAACCCTAACCCTAACCCTAACCCTTAGAGAACACTAACCCTAACCCTAACCCAAACCCTAAGAGAACCCTAACCCTAACCCTACCCCTAACCCTTACCCTTACCCTAACCCTAAGAGAACCCTTACCATAAGAGATCACTAATCCTAACCCTAACCCTAACCCTAAGAGAACCCTAACCCTAACCCTAACCCTAACCCTAACCCTAACCCTAAACCTAAACGTAAGAGATCACTAACCCTAACCCTAAACCTAACCCTAACCCTAACCCTAACCCTAACTCTAAGCCTAAGAGAACACTAACACTAACCATAACCCTAATCCTAACCCTAAACCTAACCCTAACCCTAACCCTATCCCTAACCGTAACCCTAACCCTAAGAGAACACTAACCCTAACCCTAACCCTAACCCTAACCCTAAACCTAACCCTAACACTAACATTAACCCCAACCCTAACCCTAAGAGAACACTAACCCTAACACTGTCCCTAAGAGAACCCTAACCCTAACCCTAACCCTAACCCTAACACTAACCCTAACCTTAATTGTAACCCTTTCCCTAAATCTATCCCTTGCCCTAACCCTAACCGTAACTCTAAGAGAACACTAACCCTAACCCTAACACTAACCTTAATCCTACCCCTAAACCTAACCCTAACCCTAACCCTAACCCTAACCCTAACTCTAACCCTAAGAGAACACTAACGCTAACCCTAACCCTAAGAGAACCCTAACCCTAACCCTAACCCTAACCCTAACCCTAAACCTAAACGTAACAGATCACTAACCCTAACCCTAACCCTAACCCTAACCGTAACCCTAACCCTAACACTAATCCTAACCCTAACCCTAAGAGAACCCTAACCCTAACCCTAACCCTAACCCTAACCCTAACCCTAACCCTAACCCTAACCCTAACCCTAACCCTAACCCTTACCGTAACCCTAACCCTAACACAAACCCTAACCCTAAACCTAACCGTAACCCTAACCCTAAACTAACCCTAACCATAACCCTAACCCTAACCATAACCCTAACCCTAACCCTAACCGTAAGCCTAAGAGAACACTAACCCAAACCCTACTCCTAACCCTAACCCTAACCCTAACCCTAACCCTAACCCTAACCCTAACCCTAACCCTAACCCTAACCCTAACCCTAACCCTAAGCCTAAGAGAACACTAACCCTAACCCTAACCCTAAACCTAAACCTAAGAGATCACTAACCCTAACCCTAACCCTAACCCTAACCCTAACCCTAACCCTAAACCTAACCCTAACCGTAACCCTAACCCTAACCCTAACCCTAACCCTAACCCTAAACCTAAACGTAAGAGATCACTAACCCTTACCCTAACCCTAACTATAACCATAACCCTAACCCTAACACTAACCCTAAACCTAACCCTAACCCTAACCCTAACCCTAACCCTAACCCTAACCCTATCCTAACCCTAACCATAACCCTAACCCAAACCCTAACCCTAAGCCTAAGTGAACACTAACCCAAACCCTAATCC
>NW_028137334.1:1192108-1194608 GCF_965140915.1 Aythya marila | reverse complement strand
CCCTAACCCTAACCCTAACCCTAACCCTAACCCTAACCCTAACCCTAACCCTAACCCTAACCTAACCCTAACCATAACCCTAACCCTAACCCTAACCCTAACCCTAAGCCTAAGAGAACACTAACCCTAACCCTAACCCTAAACCTAACCCTAACCCTAACCCTATCCCTAACCGTAACCCTAACCCTAAGAGAACACTAACCCTAACCCGAACCCTAACCCTAACCCTAACCCTAACCCTAACCCTAACCCTAACCCTAACCCTAAACCTAACCCTAACCCTAACCCTATCCCTAACCGTAACCCTAACCCTAAGAGAACACTAACCCTAACCCTAACCCTAACCCTAACCCTAACCCTAACCCTAACCCTAACCCTAACCCTAACCCTAACCCTAACCCTAACCCTAACCCTAACCCATAGAGAACACTAACCCTAACCCTAACCCTAACCCAAACCCTAAGAGAACCCTAACCCTAACCCTACCCCTAACCCTAACCCTAACCCTAACCCTAACACTAACCCTAACCCTAACCCTAAACCTAAACGTAAGAGATCACTAACCCTAACCCTAACCCTAACCATAACCATAACACTAACCCTAACACTAACCCTAAACCTAACCCTAACCCTAACCCTAACCCTAACCCTAACCCTAACCCTAACCCTAACCCTAACCCTAACCCTAACCCTAACCCTAACCCTAACCCTAAGAGAACCCTAACCCTAACCCTAACCATAACCCTAACCCTAACCCTAAGCCTAAACCTAAGAGATCACTAACCCTAACCCTAACCCTAACCCTAACCCTAACCCTAACCCTAACCTTACTTTAACCATAACCCTAACCCTAACCCTAAGCCTAAGAAAACACTAACACTAACCATAACCCTAATCCTAACCCTAAACCTAACCCTAACCCTAACCCTATCCCTAACCGTAACCCTAACCCTAAGAGAACACTAACCCTAACCCTAAGAGAACCCTAACCCTAATCCTAACCCTAACCCTAACCCTAACCCTAACCCTAACCCTAACCCTAACCCTAACCCTAACCCTAACCCTAACCCGAAGCCTAAGGGAACACTAACCCTAACCCTAACCCTAAACCTAACCCTAACCCTAACCCTATCCCTAACCGTAACCCTAACCCTAAGAGAACACTAACCCTAACCCTAACCCTAACCCTAACCCTAACCGTAACCCTAACCCTAAACCTAACCCTAACCCTAACCGTAACCCTAACCCTAACCCTAACCCTAACCCTAACCCTAACCCTAACCCTAACCCATAGAGAACACTAACCCTAACCCTAACCCAAACCCTAAGAGAACCCTAACCCTAACCCTACCCCTAACCCTAACCCTTACCCTAAACCTAAGAGAACCCTAATACTAACCCTAAGAGATCACTAATCCTAACCCTAACCCTAACCCTAAGAGAACCCTAACCCTAACCCTAACCCTAACCCTAACCCTCACCCTAAACCTAAACGTAAGAGATCACTAACCCTAACCCTAAACCTAACCCTAACCCTAACCCTAACCCTAACCCTAAACCTAAGAGAACACTAACACTAACCATAACCCTAATCCTAACCCTAACACTAACCCTAACACTAACCCTATCCCTAACCGTAACCCTAACCCTAAGAGAACACTAACCCTAACCCTAACCCTAACCCTAACACTAAACCTAACGCTAACCCTAACATTAACCCTAACCCTAACCCTAAGAGAACACTAACCCTAACACTATCCCTAAGAGAACCCTAACCCTAACCCTAACCCTAACCCTAACCCTAACACTAACCCTAACCTTAATTGTAACCCTTTCCCTAAATCTATCCCTTGCCCTAACCCTAACCATAACTCTAAGAGAACACTAACCCTAACCCTAACACTAACCTTAATCCTACCCCTAAACCTAACCCTAACCCTAACCCTAACCCTAACCCTAACCCTAACCCTAACCCTAACCCTAAACCTAAACGTAACAGATCACTAAACCTAACCCTAACCCTAACCCTAACCCTAAACGTAACCCTAACCCTAACACTAACCCTAACCCTAACCCTAAGAGAACCCTAACCCTAACCCTAACCCTAACCCTAACCCTAACCGTAACCCTAACCCTAACACTAACCCTAACCCTAACCCTAAACGTAACCGTAACCCCAACCCTAACCTAACCCTAACGATAACCCTAACCCTAACCCTAACCCTAAGCCTAAGAGAACACTAACCCAAACACTAAGCCTAACGCTAACTCTAACCCTAACACTAACCCTAACCCTAACCCTAACCCTAACCCTAACCCTAACCCTAACCCTAACCCTAACCCTAACCCTAACCCTTACCCTAACCCTAACCCTAACCCTAACACTAAACCTAAACCTAACCGTAACCCTAACCCTAACCCTAACCCTCACCCTAACCTAACCCTAACCATAACCCTAACCCTAACCCTAAGACTAAGAAAACACTAACACTAACCATAA
>NW_028137334.1:1142108-1144608 GCF_965140915.1 Aythya marila | reverse complement strand
GTTAGGGTTAGGGTTAAGTTTAGGGTAAGGGTTAGGGTTAGGTTTAGGGTTAGTGATCTGTTACGTTTAGGTTTAGGGTTAGGGTTAGGGTTAGGGTTAGGGTTAGGGTTCTCTTAGGGTTAGGGTTAGGGTTAGTGTTCTCTTAGGGTTAGAGTTAGGGTTAGGGTTAGGGTTAGGGTTAGGGTTAGGGTTAGGGTTAGGGTTAGGTTTAGGGTTAGGATTAAGGTTAGTGTTAGGGTTTTGGTTAGTGTTCTCTTAGAGTTACGGTTAGGGTTAGGGCAAGGGATAGATTTAGGGAACGGTTACAATTAAGGTTAGGGTTAGTGTTAGGGTTAGGGTTAGGGTTAGGGTTAGGGTTCTCTTAGGGTTAGTGTTAGGGTTAGTGTTCTCTTAGGGTTAGGGTTAGGGTTAATGTTAGGGTTAGGGTTAGGTTTAGTGTTAGGATTAGGGTTATGGTTAGTGTTAGTGTTCTCTTAGGCTTAGGGTTAGGGTTAGGGATAGGGTTAGGGTTAGGGTAAGGGTTAGGGTTAGGGTTAGGGTTAGGGTTAGGGTTAGGGCTAGGGTTCTCTTAGGGTTAGGGTTAGGGTTAGGATTAGTGATCTCTTAGGGTTTGGGTTAGGGTTCTCTTAGGGTTAGGGTAAGGGTTAGGGTTAGGGGTAGGGTTAGGATTAGGGTTCTCTTAGGGTTTGGGTTAGGGTTAGGGTTAGGGTTACGGTTAGGGTCTTGTTGTTAGGGTTACGGTTAGGGTCTTGTTGTTAACAAACAAGAACGGCATCACCCCCAAAACTGGAAGAAAATCCCCCAAAACCATAGATCCACCCCAAAACCACCCTAAACCTACCTGATCTTCTCCAAAACCCACAATCCACACGTATTTAACATAATGACAAACAAGAACCCAACAAAACCTAATGGAGACACCAAAACACGTCAAAAACACCCCAAACAAGAAAAGGATCACCACCAAAACTGGAAGAAAATCCCCCAAAACCATAGATCCACCCCAAAACCACCCTAAACCTACCTGATGTTCTCCAAAACCCACAATTTACCCTTTTCCACCATGATGACCAACGAGAACCAAACAAAACCCAACGGAGACCCCAAAACACTTCAAATACACCCCAAAAAAGAACAGGATCACGCCAAAAAATAGAAGAAAACCCCAAATACCATAGATCCACCCCAAAGACACCCTAAACCTACCTGATGTTCTCCTAATCCCAAAGCACACTCCAAACCACCATAAAACACATTAGGAATTCAACGAAACGCAACGGAAACCCCAAAACACTTCAAAATCACCCGAAGAAAGGAGAGGATCACTCCCCCAAAAAGAAGAAAACCCCAAATACCATGAATCCACGCGAAAACTCCCCCTAAACCTACCTGAAGTTCTCCAAAACCCACAATTTACACTTTTACAACACGATGACCAACGAGAACCCAACAAAACCAAACAGAGACCACAAAAACCTTAAAAAATACCCCAAACAAGAATGGCATCACCCCCAAAACTGGAAGAAAACCCCCAAAACCATAGATCCACCCCAAAGACACCCTAAACCTACCTGATGTTCTCCAAAAACCACAATTTACCCTTTTCCAACACGATGACCAACGAGAACCCAACAGAACCCAACAGAGACCCCAAAAAACGTCAAAAACACCCCAAACAAGAACGGCATCACCCCCAAAACTGGAAGAAAATCCCCCAAAACCATAGATCCACCCCAAAACCACCCTAAAACTACCTGATGTTCTCCAAAACCCACAATCCACTCCTATTTAACATAATGACAAACAAGAACACAACAAAACCTAATGGAGACCCCAAAACACGTCAAAAACACCCCAAACAAGAACGGCATCACCCCCAAAACTGGAAGAAAATCCCCCAAAACCATAGATCCACCCCAAAACCACCCTAAACCTACCTGATCTTCTCCAAAAACCACAATTTACCCTTTTCCACCATGATAACCAACGAGAACCCAAGAAAACCCAACGGAGACCCCAAAAAACGTCAAAAACACCCCAAACAAGAACGGCATCACCCCCAAAACTGGAAGAAAATCCGCCAAAACCATAGATCCACCCCAAAACCACCCTAAACCTACCTGATCTTCTCCAAAAACCACAATTTACCCTTTTCCAACACGATGACCAAGGAGAACCCAACAGAACCCAACAGAGACCCCAAAAAACGTCAAAAACACCCCAAACAAGAACGGCATCACCCCCAAAACTGGAAGAAAATCCCCCAAAACCATAGATCCACCCCAAAACCACCCTAAACCTACCTGATCTTCTCTAAAAACCACAATCCACACCTATTTAACATAATGACAAACAAGAACCCAACAAAACCTAATGGAGACACCAAAACACGTCAAAAACACCCCAAACAAGAAAAGGATCACCACCAAAACTGGAAGAAAATCCCCGAAAACCATAGATCCACCCCAAAACCACCCTAAACCTACCTGATGTTCTCCAA
>NW_028137334.1:1127108-1134608 GCF_965140915.1 Aythya marila | reverse complement strand
AGGGTTAGGGTTAGGGTTAGGGTTAGGGTTAGGGTTAGGGATAGTATTCTCTTAGGGTTAGGGTTACGGTTAGGGATAGGGTTAGGGTTAGGGTTAGGGTTAAGGTTAGGGTTAGGGTTAGGGTTAGGGTTAGGGTTAGGGTTAGGGTTAGGGTTAGGGTTAGGTTTTGGGTTAGTGTTCTCTTGGGCTTAGGGTTAGGGTTAGGGTTATGTTGAGGATTAGGTTAGGGTTAGGGTTAGGGTTAGGGTTATGGTTAGTGTTAGGGTTAGGGTTAGGGTTAGGGTTAGTGTTCTCTTAGGTTTAGGGTTAAGGTTAGGGTTAGGGTTTGTGTTAGGGTTAGGGTTCTCTTAGGTTTAGGGTTAGGGTTAGTGTTCTGTTAGGGTTAGGGTTAGGGTTAGGTTTAGGGTTAGGTTTAGGGTTAGGGTTAGGGTTAGGGTTAGGGTTAGGGTTAGGGTTAGGGTTCTCTTAGGTTTAGGGTTAAGGTTAGGGTTAGGTTTTGGGTTAGGGTAACGGTTAGTGTTAGGTTTACGGTTACGGTTAGGGTTCTCTTATGGTTAGGGTTAGGGTTCTCTTAGAGATACGGTTAGGGTTAGGGTTAGGGTTAGGGTTAGTTTTATGGTTAGGTTAGCTTTAGGATTACTGTTCTCGTAGGGTTAGGGTTAGGGTTAGGGTTAGGGTTAGATTTAGGATTAGATTTAGGGTTAGGGTTAGGGTTAGTGTTAGGTTTAGGGTTAGGATTAAGGTTAGTGTTAGGGTTAGTGTTAGTGTTCTCTTAGATTTACGGTTAGGGTTAGGGTTAGGGGTAGATTAAGGGAAAGGGTTTCAATTAGGGTTAGGCTTAGTGTTAGGGTTAGGGTTAGGGTTCTCTTAGGGTTAGGGTTAGGGTTAGGGTTAGTGTTCTCTTAGGGTTAGGGATAGGGTTAGGGTTAGGTTTAGGCTAAGGGTTAGGGTTAGGGTTAGGGTGAGGGTTAGTGTTCTCTAGTTAGGGTTACGGTTAGGGTTAGGGTTAGGGTTAGGATTAGGGTTAGGATTAGGGTTAGGGTTAGGGTTAGGGTTAGGGTTCTCTTAGGGTTAGTGTTAGGGTTAGGGTTAGGGTTAGGGTTAGGGTTAGGGTTAGTGTTAGGGTTATGGTTAGGGTTAGGGTTTGTGTTCTCTTAGGGTTAGAGTTAGGGTTAGGGATAGGCTTAGGGTTAGGGTTAGGTTTGGGGTTAGGGTTAGGATAAGGGTTACGGTTAGCGTTCTCTTAGGCTTAGGGTTAGTGTTAGGGTTATGGTTAGGGTTAGGTAAGGGTTAGGGTTAGGGTTAGGGTTCTCTTAGGGTTAGGGTTAGGGTTAGGGTTAGTGTTCTCTTAGGGTTAGGGTTAGGGTTAGGGTTAGGGTTAGGGTTAGGGTTAGGGTTAGGGTTAGGGTTAGGGTTAGGGTTAGGTTTTGGGTTAGTGTTCTCTTGGGCTTAGGGTTAGGGTTAGGGTTATGTTGAGGATTAGGTTAGGGTTAGGGTTAGGGTTAGGGTTATGGTTAGTGTTAGGGTTAGGGTTAGGGTTAGGGTTAGTGTTCTCTTAGGTTTAGGGTTAAGGTTAGGGTTAGGGTTTGTGTTAGGGTTAGGGTTCTCTTAGGTTTAGGGTTAAGGTTAGTGTTCTGTTAGGGTTAGGGTTAGGGTTAGGTTTAGGGTTAGGTTTAGGGTTAGGGTTAGGGTTAGGGTTAGGGTTAGGGTTAGGGTTAGGGTTAGGGTTAGGGTTCTCTTAGGTTTAGGGTTAAGGTTAGGGTTAGGTTTTGGGTTAGGGTAACGGTTAGTGTTAGGTTTACGGTTACGGTTAGGGTTCTCTTATGGTTAGGGTTAGGGTTCTCTTAGAGATACGGTTAGGGTTAGGGTTAGGGTTAGGGTTAGTTTTATGGTTAGGTTAGCTTTAGGATTACTGTTCTCGTAGGGTTAGGGTTAGGGTTAGGGTTAGGGTTAGATTTAGGATTAGATTTAGGGTTAGGGTTAGGGTTAGTGTTAGGTTTAGGGTTAGGATTAAGGTTAGTGTTAGGGTTAGTGTTAGTGTTCTCTTAGATTTACGGTTAGGGTTAGGGTTAGGGGTAGATTAAGGGAAAGGGTTTCAATTAGGGTTAGGCTTAGTGTTAGGGTTAGGGTTAGGGTTCTCTTAGGGTTAGGGTTAGGGTTAGGGTTAGTGTTCTCTTAGGGTTAGGGATAGGGTTAGGGTTAGGTTTAGGCTAAGGGTTAGGGTTAGGGTTAGGGTGAGGGTTAGTGTTCTCTAGTTAGGGTTACGGTTAGGGTTAGGGTTAGGGTTAGGATTAGGGTTAGGATTAGGGTTAGGGTTAGGGTTAGGGTTAGGGTTCTCTTAGGGTTAGTGTTAGGGTTAGGGTTAGGGTTAGGGTTAGGGTTAGGGTTAGGGTTAGTGTTAGGGTTAGGGTTAGGGTTATGGTTAGGGTTAGGGTTTGTGTTCTCTTAGGGTTAGAGTTAGGGTTAGGGATAGGCTTAGGGTTAGGGTTAGGTTTGGGGTTAGGGTTAGGATAAGGGTTACGGTTAGCGTTCTCTTAGGCTTAGGGTTAGTGTTAGGGTTATGGTTAGGGTTAGGTAAGGGTTAGGGTTAGGGTTAGGGTTCTCTTAGGGTTAGGGTTAGGGTTAGGGTTAGTGTTCTCTTAGGGTTAGGGTTAGGGTTAGGGTTAGGGTTAGGGTTAGGGTTAGGGTTAGGGTTAGGGTTGGGGTTAGGGTTAGGGTTAGGGTTAGTATTCTCTTAGGGTTAGGGTTAGGGTTAGGGTTAGGGTTAGGGTTAGGGTTAGTGTTCACTTAGGGTTAGGTTTAGGGGTAGGGTTAGGGTTAGGGTTCTCTTAGGGTTTGGGATAGGGTTAGGGTTATTGTTCTCTTAGGGTTAGGGTTAGGGTTAGGGTTAGGGTTAGGGTTAGGGTTAGGGTTAGGGTTAGGGTTAGTGTTCTCGTAGGGTTAGGGTTAGGGTTAGGGTTAGAGTTAGGGTTAGTATTCTCTTAGGGTTAGGGTTAGGGTTAGGGTTAGGGTTAGGGTTAGTGTTCTCGTAGGGTTAGGGTTAGGGTTAGGGTTAGAGTTAGGGTTAGTATTCTCTTAGGGTTAGGGTTAGGGTTAGGGTTAGGGTTAGGGTTAGGGTTAGGGTTAGGGTTAGGGTTAGGGTTAGGGTTAGGGTTAGGGTTAGGGATAGTATTCTCTTAGGGTTAGGGTTACGGTTAGGGATAGGGTTAGGGTTAGGGTTAGGGTTAAGGTTAGGGTTAGGGTTAGGGTTAGGGTTAGGGTTAGGGTTAGGGTTAGGGTTAGGGTTAGGTTTTGGGTTAGTGTTCTCTTGGGCTTAGGGTTAGGGTTAGGGTTATGTTGAGGATTAGGTTAGGGTTAGGGTTAGGGTTAGGGTTATGGTTAGTGTTAGGGTTAGGGTTAGGGTTAGGGTTAGTGTTCTCTTAGGTTTAGGGTTAAGGTTAGGGTTAGGGTTTGTGTTAGGGTTAGGGTTCTCTTAGGTTTAGGGTTAGGGTTAGTGTTCTGTTAGGGTTAGGGTTAGGGTTAGGTTTAGGGTTAGGTTTAGGGTTAGGGTTAGGGTTAGGGTTAGGGTTAGGGTTAGGGTTAGGGTTCTCTTAGGTTTAGGGTTAAGGTTAGGGTTAGGTTTTGGGTTAGGGTAACGGTTAGTGTTAGGTTTACGGTTACGGTTAGGGTTCTCTTATGGTTAGGGTTAGGGTTCTCTTAGAGATACGGTTAGGGTTAGGGTTAGGGTTAGGGTTAGTTTTATGGTTAGGTTAGCTTTAGGATTACTGTTCTCGTAGGGTTAGGGTTAGGGTTAGGGTTAGGGTTAGATTTAGGATTAGATTTAGGGTTAGGGTTAGGGTTAGTGTTAGGTTTAGGGTTAGGATTAAGGTTAGTGTTAGGGTTAGTGTTAGTGTTCTCTTAGATTTACGGTTAGGGTTAGGGTTAGGGGTAGATTAAGGGAAAGGGTTTCAATTAGGGTTAGGCTTAGTGTTAGGGTTAGGGTTAGGGTTCTCTTAGGGTTAGGGTTAGGGTTAGGGTTAGTGTTCTCTTAGGGTTAGGGATAGGGTTAGGGTTAGGTTTAGGCTAAGGGTTAGGGTTAGGGTTAGGGTGAGGGTTAGTGTTCTCTAGTTAGGGTTACGGTTAGGGTTAGGGTTAGGGTTAGGATTAGGGTTAGGATTAGGGTTAGGGTTAGGGTTAGGGTTAGGGTTCTCTTAGGGTTAGTGTTAGGGTTAGGGTTAGGGTTAGGGTTAGGGTTAGGGTTAGTGTTAGGGTTATGGTTAGGGTTAGGGTTTGTGTTCTCTTAGGGTTAGAGTTAGGGTTAGGGATAGGCTTAGGGTTAGGGTTAGGTTTGGGGTTAGGGTTAGGATAAGGGTTACGGTTAGCGTTCTCTTAGGCTTAGGGTTAGTGTTAGGGTTATGGTTAGGGTTAGGTAAGGGTTAGGGTTAGGGTTAGGGTTCTCTTAGGGTTAGGGTTAGGGTTAGGGTTAGTGTTCTCTTAGGGTTAGGGTTAGGGTTAGGGTTAGGGTTAGGGTTAGGGTTAGGGTTAGGGTTAGGGTTAGGGTTGGGGTTAGGGTTAGGGTTAGGGTTAGGGTTAGTGTTAGGGTTAGTATTCTCTTAGGGTTAGGGTTAGGGTTAGGGTTAGGGTTAGGGTTAGGATTAGGGTTAGGGTTAGGGTTAGGGTTAGGGTTAGGGTTAGGGTAAGGGTTAGGGTTAGGGTTAGGGTTAGTGTTCTCTTAGGGTAAGGGTTAGGGTTAGGGATAGGCTTAGGGTTAGGGTTAGGTTTGGGGTTAGGGTTAGGGTTAGGGTTAGTGTTCTCTTAGGCTTAGGGTTAGGGTTAGTGTTCTCTTAGGCTTAGGGTTAGGGTTAGGGTTAGGGTTAGGGATAGGATTATTGTTAGGTTTGGGTTAGGGTTAGGGTTAGGGTTAGGGTTAGGGTTTCGGTTAGGGTTAGGGTTAGGGTTAGGGTTAGGGTTCTCTTAGGGTTAGGGTTAGGATTAGGGTTAGGGTTAGGGTTAGGGTTAGGGTTAGGGTTCTCTTAGGGTTAGGGTTAGGGTTAGGGTTAGGGTTAGGTTTAGGGTTAGGTTTAGGGTTAGGGTTAGGGTTAGGGTTAGGGTTAGGGTTAGGGTGAGGTTTAGGGTTAGGGTTAGGTTAGGGTTACGGTTGGGGTTAGGGTTAGGGTTAGGTTAAGGGTTAGGGTTAGGGTTCTCTTCGGGTTTGGGTTAGGGTTAGGGTTAGGGTTAGTGTTCTCTATGGGTTAGGGTTAGGGTTAGGGTTAGGGTTAGGGTTAGGGTTAGGGTTAGGGTTAGGGTTACGGTTAGGGTCTTGTTGTTAGGGTTACGGTTAGGGTCTTGTTGTTAACAAACAAGAACGGCATCACCCCCAAAACTGGAAGAAAATCCCCCAAAACCATAGATCCACCCCAAAACCACCCTAAACCTACCTGATCTTCTCCAAAAACCACAATCCACACCTATTTAACATAATGACAAACAAGAACCCAACAAAACCTAATGGAGACACCAAAACACGTCAAAAACACCCCAAACAAGAAAAGGATCACCACCAAAACTGGAAGAAAATCCCCCAAAACCATAGATCCACCCCAAAACCACCCTAAACCTACCTGATCTTCTCCAAAACCCACAATTTACCCTTTTCCACCATGATGACCAACGAGAACCAAACAAAACCCAACGGAGACCCCAAAACACTTCAAATACACCCCAAAAAAGAACAGGATCACGCCAAAAAATAGAAGAAAACCCCAAATACCATAGATCCACCCCAAAGACACCCTAAACCTACCTGATGTTCTCCTAATCCCAAAGCACACTCCAAACCACCATAAAACACATTAGGAATTCAACGAAACGCAACGGAAACCCCAAAACACTTCAAAATCACCCGAAGAAAGGAGAGGATCACTCCCCCAAAAAGAAGAAAACCCCAAATACCATGAATCCACGCGAAAACTCCCCCTAAACCTACCTGAAGTTCTCCAAAACCCACAATTTAAACTTTTACAACACGATGACCAACGAGAACCCAACAAAACCAAACAGAGACCACAAAAACCTTAAAAAATACCCCAAACAAGAATGGCATCACCCCCAAAACTGGAAGAAAACCCCCAAAACCATAGATCCACCCCAAAGACACCCTAAACCTACCTGATGTTCTCCAAAAACCACAATTTACCCTTTTCCAACACGATGACCAACGAGAACCCAACAGAACCCAACAGAGACCCCAAAAAACGTCAAAAACACCCCAAACAAGAACGGCATCACCCCCAAAACTGGAAGAAAATCCCCCAAAACCATAGATCCACCCCAAAACCACCCTAAAACTACCTGATGTTCTCCAAAACCCACAATCCACTCCTATTTAACATAATGACAAACAAGAACCCAACAAAACCTAATGGAGACCCCAAAACACGTAAAAAACACCCCAAAAAATATCGGCATCACCCCCAAAACTGGAAGAAAATCCGCCAAAACCATAGATCCACCCCAAAACCACCCTAAACCTACCTGATCTTCTCCAAAAACCACAATTTACCCTTTTCCACCATGATAACCAACGAGAACCCAACAAAACACTACGGAGACCCCAAAAAACGTCAAAAACACCCCAAACAAGAACGGCATCACCCCCAAAACTGGAAGAAAATCCCCCAAAACCATAGATCCACCCCAAAACCACCCTAAACCTACCTATCTTCTCCAAAAACCACAATCCACACCTATTTAACATAATGACAAACAAGAACCCAACAAAACCTAATGGAGACCCCAAAACACGTCAAAAACACCCCAAACAAGAAAAGGATCACCACCAAAACTGGAAGAAAATCCCCCAAAACCATAGATCCACCCCAAAACCACCCTAAACCTACCTGATGTTCTCCAAAACCCACAATTTACCCTTTTCCACCATGATGACCAACGAGAACCAAACAAAACCCAACGGAGACCCCAAAACACTTCAAATACACCCCAAAAAAGAACAGGATCACGCCAAAAAATAGAAGAAAACCCCAAATACCATAGATCCACCCCAAAGACACCCTAAACCTACCTGATGTTCTCCTAATCCCAAAGCACACTCCAAACCACCATAAAACACATTAGGAATTCAACGAAATGCAACGGAAACCACAAAACACTTCAAAATCACCCGAAGAAAGGAGAGGATCACTCCCCCAAAAAGAAGAAAACCCCAAATACCATGAATCCACGCGAAAACTCCCCCTAAACCTACCTGAAGTTCTCCAAAACCCACAATTTACACTTTTACAACACGATGACCAACGAGAACCCAACAAAACCAAACAGAGACCACAAAAACCTTAAAAAATACCCCAAACAAGAATGGCATCACCCCCAAAACTGGAAGAAAATCCTAAGGGTTCTCTTAGGGTTAGGGTTAGGGTTAGGATTAGTGATCTCTTAGGGTTAGGGTTAGGGTTCTCTTAGGGTTAGGGTAAGGGTTAGGGTTAGGGGTAGGGTTAGGGTTAG
>NW_028137334.1:1107108-1109608 GCF_965140915.1 Aythya marila | reverse complement strand
TTAGGGTTAAGGTTAGGGTTAGGGTTAGGGTTAGGGTTAGGGTTAGGTTTAGGGTTAGTGATCTCTTAGGTTTAGGTTTAGGGTTAGGGTAAGGGTTAGGGTTAGGGTTAGGGGTAGGGTTAGGTTTAGGGTTCTCTTAGGGTGTGGGTTAGGGTTAGGGTTAGTGTTCTCTTAGGGTTAGGGTTAGGGTTAGGGTTAGGGTTAGGTTTAGGGTTAGGGTTAGGGTTAGGGTTGGGGTTTGGTTTAGGGTTAGAATTAGTATTCTCTTAGGGTTAAAGTTAGGGTTAGGGTTAGGGTTAGGTTTAGGGTTAGGGTTAGGGTTAGGGTTAGGGTTAGGGTTGGGGTTTGGTTTAGGGTTAGGGTTAGTATTCTCTTAGGGTTAGGGTTAGGGTTAGGGTTAGGGTTAGGGTTAGGGTTAGGGATAGGGTTAGGGTTAGGGTTAGGGTTAGGGTTAGGGTTAGGGTTAGTGTTCTCTTAGGGTTACGTTTAGGGTTAGGGATAGGCTTAGGGTTAGGGTTAGTTTTGGTGTTAGGTTAAGGGTTAGGGTTAGTGTTCTCTTAGGTTTAGGGTTAGGGTTAGTGTTAGGGTTATGGTTAGGGTTAGGGTTAGGTTAGGGTTAGGGTTAGGGTTCTCTTAGTGTTAGGGTTAAGGTTAGAGTTAGGGTTAGGGTTAGGGTAAGGGTTAGGGTTAGGGTTAAGGTTAGGGTTAGGGTTAGGGTTAGGGTTAGGGTTAGGGTTAGGGTTAGTGATCTCTTAGGTTTAGGTTTAGGGTTAGGGTTAGGGTAAGGGTTAGGGTTAGGGGTAGGGTTAGGTTTAGTGTTCTCTTAGGGTGTGGTTTAGTGTTAGGGTTAGTGTTCTCTTAGAGGTTAGGGTTAGGGTTAGGGTTAGGTTTAGGGTTAGTGTTAGGATTAGGGTTAGGGTTAGGGTTAGGGTTAGGGTTAGGGTTAGGGTTAGGGTTAGGGTTAGGGTTAGGTTTAGGGTTAGGGTTAGGGTTAGTGTTCTCTTAGGGTTAGGGTTAGGGTTAGGGATAGGCTAAGGGTTAGGGTTAGTTTTGGGGTTAGGGTTAGGGTTAGGGTTAGTGTTCTCTTAGGCTTAGGGTTAGGGTTAGTGTTAGGGTTATGGTTAGGGTTAGGGTTAGGTTAGGGTTAGGGTTAGTGTTCTCTTAGGGTTAGTGTTAAGGTTAGAGTTAGGGTTAGGTTTAGGGTAAGGGTTAGGGTTAGGGTTAAGGTTAGGGTTAGGGTTAGGGTTAGGGTTAGGGTTAGGCTTAGGTTTATGGTTAGTGATCTCTTAGGTTTAGGTTTAGGGTTAAGGTAAGGGTTAGGGTTAGGGTTAGGGTTAGGGTTAGGGTTAGGGTTAGGGTTAGGGTTAGGGTTAGGGTTACGGTTAGGGTTAGGGTTAGGGTTAGGGTTAGGGTTATTGTTCTCTTAGGGTTAGGGTTAGGGTTAGGATTAGGGTTAGGGTTAGGTTTAGGGTTAGGGTTAGGGTTAGGGTTAGGTTAGGGTTAGGGTTAGGGTTAGGGTTAGGGTTAGGGTTAGGGTTAGGGTTAGGGTTAGGGTTACGGTTAGGGTTAGGGTTAGGGTTAGGGTTAGGGTTAGTGTTCTCTTAGGGTTAGGGTTAGGGTTAGGGTTAGGGTTAGGGTTAGGGTTAGTATTCTCTTAGGGTTAGGGTTAGGGTTAGGGTTAGGGTTCTCTTAGGGTTAGGGTTAAGTTTAGGGTTAGGGTTAGGGTTAGGGTAGGGTTACGGTTAGGGTTAGGGTTAGGGTTAGGGATAGGCTTAGGTTTAGGGTTATGTTTGGGGTTAGGGTTAGGGTTAGGGTTAGTGTTCTCTTAGGCTTAGGGTTAGGGTTAGGGTTAGGGTTATGGTTAGGGTTAGGGTTAGGGTTAGGGTTAGGGTTAACGTTAGTGTTAGGGTAAGGGTTAGGGTTAGGGTTAGGGTTAGGGTTACGGTTAGGGTTAGGGTTAGGGTAAGGGTTTGGGTTAGGTTTAGGGTTAGGGTTAGGGTTAGTTTTAGGGTTAGGTTAAGGATTAGCGTTAGTGTTAGGGTTTAGTGTTAGGTTTCTCTTAGGGTTAGGGTTAGGGTTAGGGTTAGGGTAAGGGTTAGGGTTAGGGTTAGGGTTAAGGTTAGGGTTAGGGTTAGGGTTAGGGTTAGGGTTAGGTTTAGGGTTAGTGATCTCTTAGGTTTAGGTTTAGGGTTAGGGTAAGGTTAGGGTTAGGGTTAGGGGTAGGGTTAGGTTTAGGGTTGTCTTAGGGTGTGGGTTAGGGTTAAGGTTAGTGTTCTCTTAGGGTTAGGGTTAGGGTTAGGGTTAGGGTTAGGTTTAGGGTTAGGGTTAGGGTTAGGGTTGGGGTTTGGTTTAGGGTTAGGGTTAGTATTCTCTTAGGGTTAGGGTTAGGGTTAGGGTTAGGGTTAGGGTTAGGGTTAGGGATAGGGTTAGGGTTAGGGTTAGGGTTAGGGTTAGGGTTAGGGTTAGTGTTCTCTTAGGGTTACGTTTAGGGTTAGGGATA
>NW_028137334.1:1052108-1054608 GCF_965140915.1 Aythya marila | reverse complement strand
GATTAGGGTTAGGGTTAGGGTTAGGGTTAGGGTTATGTTAAGGCTTAGGGTTAGCATTAGGGTTAGGGTTAGGTTTAGATTTCTGTTTGTGTTTTGGTTAGGGTTAGGGTTAGGGTTAGGTTTAGGTTTAGGGTTAGGGTTAGGGTTAGGGTTAGGGTTAGGGTTAGGGTTAGGGTTAGGTTTAGGGTTAGGGTTAGGGTTAGGGTTAGGGTTAGGGTTAGGGTAAGGGTTAGGGTTAGGGTTAGGGTTAGGGTTAGGGTTAGGGTTAGGGTTAGGGTTAGGGTTAGAGTTAGTGTTCTCTTAGGGTTAGGGTTAGGGTTATGGTTAGGGTTAGGGTTAGGGTTCTCTTAGGTTTAGGGTTAGTGTTAGGGTAAGGGTTAGGGTTAGTGTTAGGGTTAGGGTTAGGTTTAGGATTAGTGTTCTCTTAGGGTTAGGGTTAGGGTTAGGGTTAGGGTTAGGGTTAGGGTTAGGATTAGGGTTAGGTTTAGGATTAGTGTTCTCTTAGGGTTTGGGTTAGGGTTAGGGTTAGGATTAGGATTAGGGTTAGGGTTATGGTTAGGGTTAGGTTTAGCGTTAGGGGTAGGGTTAGGGTTAGGGTTAGGTTTAGGGTTAGGGTTAGGGTTAGGGTTAGGATTAAGGTTAGTGTTAGGGTTAGTTTTAGGGTTAGGGTTAGTGTTCTCTTAGAGTTAGTGTTATGGTTAGAGTTAGGTTTAGAGTTAGGGTTAGTGTTAGGTTTCGGGTTAGGGTTAGGGTTAGGGTTAGGGTTATGGTTCTCTTAGTGTTATGGTTAGGTTTCGGGTTAGTGATTTCTTAGGTTTAGGTTTAGGGTTAGTTTAAGGGTTAGGGTTAAAGTTAGGGTTAGGGTTAGGGTTAGGGTTAGGGTTAGGTTTAGGGTTCTCTTAGGGTTAGGGTTAGGTTTAGGGTTAGTGATTTCTTAGGTTTAGGTTTAGGGTTAGGGTAAGGGTTAGGGTTAGGATTAGGGTTAGCGTTAGGGTTAGGGTTAGGGTTAGGGTTATGTTAAGGCTTAGGGTTAGCTTTAGGGTTAGGGTTAGGTTTGGAATTCTGTTTGTGTTTTGGTTAGGGTTATGGTTAGGGTTAGGTTTAGGGTTAGGTTTAGGGTTAGGGTTAGGGTTTGGGTAAGGGTTAGGGTTAGGTTTAGGGCTAGGGTTAGGGTTAGGGTTAGGGTTAGGGTTAGGTTAAGGGTTAGTGTTAGTGTTAGGGTAGGGTTAGGGTTAGGGTTAGAGTTTGGTTTTGGGTTAGGTTTAGGGTTAGGGTTAGGGTTAGGATTGGGTTAGGGTTAGGGTTAGAGATATGGTTAGTATTAGTGTTAGGATTAGGATTAGGGTTAGGGTTATGTTCAGGGTAAGGGTTATGTGTAGCACTAGGTTTAGGGTTAGGATTCTGTATAGGTTTAGGGTAGGATTAGGTTTAGGGTTAGGGTTAGGGTTTGAATTAGGGTTATGCTTAGGGTTATGGTTAGGGTTACGATTAGGGTTAGCGTTACGGTTACGGTTAGGGCTAGGGTTCTCTTAGGGTTAGGGTTAGGTTAGGGTTAGGGTAAGGCTTAGGGTTAGAGTTAGCTTTAGGTTTAGGGTTAGGATTAGGGTTAGGCCAAGGTTTAGGGTTAGGTTTAGGGTTATGTTAGGGTTAGGATTAGGGTTAGGGTTAGGGTTAGGGTTAGGGTTATGTTAAGGCTTAGGGTTAGCATTAGGGTTAGGGTTAGGTTTAGATTTCTGTTTGTGTTTTGGTTAGGGTTAGGGTTAGGGTTAGGTTTAGGTTTAGGGTTAGGGTTAGGGTTAGTGTTAGGGTTAGGGATAGGGTTAGGGTTAGGTTTAGGGTTAGGGTTAGGGTTAGGGTTAGGGTTAGGGTTCTCTTAGGGTTAGGGTTAGGGTTCAGCGTAGGGTTAGGGTTAGGGTTAGGGTTAGGATTAGGGTTACTCTTAGGCTTAGGGTTAGGGTTATGTTCGGGTTTGGATTAGGGTTAGGGTTATGGCTACGGTTAGGGCTAGGGTTCTCTTAGGGTTAAGTTTATGGTTAGGGTTAGGTTTAGGGTTAACTTAAGTTTATGTTAGCGTTAGGGTTTGGGTTAGGATTAGGGTTAGGTTTAGGGTTATGGTTAGGGTTAGGGTTAGGGTTAGGGGTAGTGTTAGGGTTAGCGTTAGGGTTAGGGTTAGGGTTACGGTTACGGTTACGGTTATGATTCCGGTTAGAGTTAGTGTTTAAGATATGGTTCGGCTTAGCGTTAGGGTTAAGGTTAGGTTTAGGGTTAGCGTTAGGTTTAATGTTAGGGTTAGGTTTGGGGTTAGGGTTAGTGTAAGGGTAAGGTTTAGGGTTAGGATTAGGGTTAGGGTTAGGGTTACGTTTAGGGTTAGGGTTAGGGTTAGGGTTAGGGTTAGTGTTACGATTAGGGTTAGGGTTAGGGTTAGGGTTAGGGTTAGGGTTAGGGTTAGGGTTAGGGTTAGGGTTAGGGTAAGGGTTAGGGTTAGATTTAGGTTTAGGGT
>NW_028137334.1:1027108-1029608 GCF_965140915.1 Aythya marila | reverse complement strand
AGGGTTAGTGTTCTCTTAGGGTTAGGGTTAGGGTTAGGGTTAGGGTTAGGGTTAGTGTTAGGGTTAGGGTTAGGGTTAGGTTTAGGGTTAGGGTTAGGTTAGGGTTAGGGTTAGGTTTAGGTTTAGGGTTAGTGTACTCTTAGGTTTAGGGTTAAGGTTAGGGTTAGGGTAAGTGTTAGGGTTAGGGTTCGGGTTACGGTTAGGGTTAGGGTTAGTGTTCTGTTAGGGTTAGGGTTAGGGTTAGGGTTAGGTTTAGGGTTAGGTTTAGGGTTAGGGTTAGGGTTAGGGTTAGGGTTAGGGTTAGGGTTAGGGTTAGGGTTAGTGTTCTCTTAGGTTTAGGGTTAAGGTTAGGGTTAGGGTTAGGTAATGGTAAGGTTTAGTGTTAGGTTTACGGTTACGTTTAGGGTTCTCTTATGGTTAGGGTTAGTGTTCTCTTAGGGTTAGGGTTAGGGTTAGGGTTAGGTTTAGGCTAAGTGTTAGGGTTAGGGTTAGGGTAAGTGTTAGGGTTAGGGTTAGGGTTAGTGTTCTCTTGTTAGGGTTAGGGTTAGGGTTAGGGTTAGGGTTAGGGTTAGGATTAGGCGTAGGGTTAGGGTTACGGTTCGGGTTCGGGTTAGGGTTAGGGTTAGGGTTAGGGTTAGGGTTAGGGTTAGGGTTAGGGTTAGGTTTAGTGTTCTCTTAGGGTTAGAGTTAGGGTTAGGGTTAGGTTTGGGGTTAGGGTTAGGGTTAGGGTTAGGGTTAGGGTTAGGGTTAGGGTTAGGCTTAGGGTTAGGGTTAGGTAAAGGTTAGGGTTAGGGTTAGGGTTCTCTTAGGGTTAGGGTTAGGGTTAGGGTTAGTGTTCTCTTAGGGTTAGGGTTAGGGTTAGGGTTAGGGTTAGGGTTAGGGTTAGATTTAGGGTTAGGGTAAGGGTTAGGGTTGGGTTTAGGGTTAGGGTTAGGGTTAGTATTCACTTAGGGTTAGGGATAGGGTTAGGGTTAGGGTTAGGGTTAGGGTTAGGGTTAGGGTTAGGGTTAGTATTCTCTTAGGTTTAGGGTTAGGGTTAGGGTTAGGGTTCTCTTAGGGTTAGGGTTAAGGTTAGGGTTAGGGTTAGGGTTAGGGTTACGGTTAGGGTTAGGGTTAGGGTTAGTGTTCTATTAGGGTTAGGGTTAGGGTTAGGGTTAGGGATAGGCTTAGGTTTAGGGTTATGTTTGGGGTTAGGGTTAGGGTTAGGGTTAGTGTTCTCTTAGGCTTAGGGTTAGGGTTAGTGTTAGGGTTATGGTTAGGGTTAGGGTTAGGGTTAGGTTTAGGGTTAACGTTAGTGTTAGGGTTAGGGTTAGGGTTAGGGTTAGGGTTAGGGTTAGGGTTAGTGTTAGGGTTAGGGTTAGGGTTAGGGTTAGTGTTCTCTTAGGGTTAGGGTTAGGGTTAGGGATAGGCTTAGAGTTAGGGTTAGTTTTGGGGTTAGGGTTAGGGTTAGGGTTAGTGTTCTCTTAGGCTTAGGGTTAGGGTTAGTGTTAGGGTTATGGTTAGGGTTAGGTTAGGGTTAGGGTTAGGGTTCTCTTAGGGTTAGGGTTAAGGTTAGAGTTAGGGTTAGGGTTAGGGTAAGGGTTAGGGTTAGGTTTAGTGTTAGGGTTAGGGTTAGGGTTAGTGATCTCTTAGGTTTAGGTTTAGGGTTAGGGTAAGGGTTAGGGTTAGGGTTAGGGTTAGGGGTAGGGTTAGGTTTAGGGTTCTCTTAGGGTGTGGTTTAGGGTTAGGGTTAGTGTTCTCTTAGGGTTAGCGTTAGGTTTAGGGTTAGGGTTACGGTTAGGGTTGGGGTTAGGTTTAGGGTTAGGGTTAGGGTTAGGTTTAGGGTTAGTGTTAGGATTAGGGTTACGGTTAGGGTTAGGGTTAGGGTTAGGGTTAGGGTTAGGTTTAGGGTTAGGGTTAGGGTTAGTGTTCTCTTAGGGTTAGGGTTAGGGTTAGGGATAGGCTTAGGGTTAGGGTTAGTTTTGGGGTTAGGGTTAGGGTTAGGGTTAGTGTTCTCTTAGGCTTAGGGTTAGGGTTAGTGTTAGGGTTATGGTTAGGGTTAGGGTTAGGTTAGGGTTAGGGTTAGGGTTCTCTTAGGGTTAGGGTTAAGGTTAGAGTTAGGGTTAGGGTTAGGGTAAGGGTTAGGGTTAGGGTTAGGGTTAGGGTTAGGTTTAGGGTTAGGTTTAGGGTTAGGGTTAGGGTTAGGGTTAGGGTTAGGGTTAGGGTTAGGGTTAGTGTTCTCTTAGGTTTAGGGTTAAGGTTAGGGTTAGGGTTAGGGTTAGGGTAAGGTTTAGTGTTAGGTTTACGGTTACGTTTAGGGTTCTCTTATGGTTAGGGTTAGGGTTCTTTTAGACATAGGGTTGGGGTTAGGGTTGGGGTTAGGGTTAGTTTTATGGTTAGATTAGGTTTAGGATTACTGTTCTCTTAGGGTTAGGGTTAGGGTTAGGGTTAGGGTTAGGGTTAGGGTTAGATTTAGGATTAGAGTTAGGGTTAGGTTTAGGGTTAGGTTTAGGGTTAGGAT
>NW_028137334.1:977108-982108 GCF_965140915.1 Aythya marila | reverse complement strand
GAATAGGTTTGCCTTTTCCTGAGGCAGGAGTAGCCCAGACTGTTTTACCCAGCATATTTTTTACATGCACTACAGGAACTTTATCCCCATCTACAGTACGTAACAGGTTTGATTGGGCAGGTCCAGCTCGGTTGGTAGATCCCCTAGTATTGACTAACCAGGTGGCCTTTGCCAAATGCGTATCCCAGTTTTTGAACGTCCCAGCGCCCATTGCTTTCAAGGTAGTCTTTAACAGGCCATTGTATCGTTCAACTTTCCCGGAGGCTGGTGCATGATAGGGGATGTGATACACCCATTCAATACCATGTTCTTTGGCCCAAGTGTCTATAAGGTTGTTTCGGAAGTGAGTCCCATTGTCTGATTCTATTCTTTCTGGGGTGCCATGTCGCCATAGGACTTGCTTTTCAAGGCCCAGGATGGTGTTCCGGGCGGTAGCATGAGGCACAGGATATGTTTCCAGCCATCCGGTGGTTGCTTCCACCATTGTAAGTACGTGGCGCTTGCCATTGCGAGTTTGAGGGAGTGTGATGTAATCAATCTGCCAGGCCTCTCCATATTTATATTTCAGCCATCGTCCTCCATACCAAAGAGGCTTTGACCGTTTGGCTTGCTTGATTGCAGCACATGTTTCACAGTCATGAATAACCTGTGCTATAGCGTCCATGGTCAAGTCCACCCCTCGATCACGAGCCCATCTGTATGTTGCATCTCTACCTTGATGGCCTGAGGTGTCATGGGCCCATCGGGCTATAAATAATTCACCTTTATGCTGCCAATCCAGATCCACCTGAGCTACTTCAATCTTAGCAGCCTGATCCACCTGCTGGTTGTTCTGATGTTCTTCAGTAGCCCTATTCTTGGGCACATGAGCATCTACGTGGCGTACTTTCACAGCCAGGTTCTCTACCCGAGCAGCAATATCTTGCCACAATGCAGCAGCCCAGATGGGTTTGCCCCTACGCTGCCAGTTGTTTTGCTTCCATTGCTGTAACCATCCCCACAGGGCATTTGCTACCATCCATGAATCGGTGTAGAGATAGAGAACTGGCCATTTTTCTCGTTCAGCAATGTCTAAAGCCAGCTGAATGGCTTTCACTTCTGCAAACTGACTCGATTCACCTTCTCCCTCAGCAGCTTCTGCAACTCGTCGCGTAGGACTCCATACAGCAGCCTTCCATCTCCGATGCTTCCCCACAATACGACAGGACCCATCAGTGAACAGGGCATATTTCTTTTCATTCTCTGGCAACTGGTTGTACAGTGGGGCTTCTTCAGCACGACCCACCTCCTCCTCTGATGATATCCCAAAGTATTTGCCTTCTGGCCAGTCCATGATCACTTCCAATATTCCTGGGCGACTGGGGTTTCCTATTCGAGCCCGCTGAGTAATCAGTGCAACCCACTTGCTCCATGTAGCATCAGTTGCATGATGCGTAGAGGGGACCCTTCCCTTGAACATCCAGCCTAGTACCGGTAATCGGGGTGCTAGGAGGAGCTGCGCTTCAGTACCGACCACCTCCGAAGCAGATCGAACTCCTTCATATGCTGCCAATATCTCCTTTTCGGTTGGAGTATAGCGGGCCTCAGATCCTCTGTATCCCCGACTCCAAAACCCCAGAGGCCGACCTCGAGTTTCCCCAGGTTCTTTCTGCCAGAGGCTCCAGGTGGGGCCGTTCTCCCCGGCTGCAGTGTAGAGCACATTCTTTACATCTGGTCCTGTTCGAACTGGCCCAAGGGCTACTGCATGGACTATTTCCTGCTTGATTTGTTCAAAGGCTTGTCGTTGTTCAGGGCCCCATTCAAACTCATTCTTCTTACGAGTTACTTGGTAGAGTGGGTTTACAATCAGACTGTAATTTGGGATGTGCATTCTCCAAAACCCCACAACACCTAGGAAAGTCTGTGTTTCTTTTTTGTTAGTTGGTGGAGACATAGCTGTTATTTTGTTGATCACATCCATTGGGATTTGACGACGTCCATCTTGCCATTTTATTCCTAAAAACTGGATCTCCCGTGCAGGTCCTTTGACTTTATTTTGTTTTATGGCAAAACCGGCTTTCAGAAGGATTTGGACTATTTTCTTCCCTTTCTCGAAAACTTCCTCTGCTGTGTCACCCCACACAATAATGTCATCGATGTACTGCAGGTGTTCAGGAGCTTCCCCCTGCTCTAGTGCAGACTGGATCAGCCCATGGCAAATGGTAGGGCTGTGTTTCCACCCCTGGGGCAGCCTATTCCAAGTATATTGGACTCCCCTCCAAGTGAAGGCAAATTGTGGCCTGCACTCTGCTGCTAGAGGGATGGAGAAAAATGCATTAGCGATATCAATTGTGGCGTACCACTTGGCTGCCTTCGATTCAAGTTCATACTGAAGTTCCAGCATGTCCGGCACTGCAGCACTCAGTGGTGGCGTGACTTCGTTCAGGCCGCGATAGTCCACTGTTAGTCTCCACTCGCCATTAGACTTTCGCACTGGCCATATGGGACTATTGAAAGGTGAATGAGTCTTGCTGATCACTCCTTGGCTCTCCAATTGACGAATTAGCTTATGGATGGGAATCAGGGAGTCTCGGTTGGTGCGATATTGCCGCCGGTGCACAGTTGTGGTAGCAATTGGCACTTGCTGTTCTTCGACCCTCAGCAACCCCACAACAGAGGGGTCCTCTGAGAGACCAGGCAAGGTAGATAATTGTTTAATGCCCTCTGTCTCTAAGGCAGCAATACCAAAAGCCCACCGGAACCCTTTTGGGTCCTTGCAGTATCCTCTTCTAAGATAGTCTATGCCAAGGATACATGGAGCATCCGGACCAGTCACAATGCGGTGCTTTTCCCACTCATTCCCAGTCAGACTCACTTCAGCCTCCAATACAGTCAACTGCTGAGATCCCCCTGTCACTCCACAAATATAGATGGGCTCTGGTCCTTTATAGCTCGATGGCATTATAGTACATTGTGCACCGGTGTCTACTAAAGCCTTATACTTCTGTGCGCGTGATGTGCCAGGCCATCGAATCCACACAGTCCAATAAACTCGATTGTCCCTTTCCTCCCCCTGGCTGGAGGCAGGGCCCCCCTAATCCTGGTCAGAATCTTCCTCGTTTCTGTGTTTGAAGGACTGTCTGCTGGAAGTTGGAGCAGCAAACTTTTCGGAGAATCCCTTTTTCCTGATTGTTTTCTTTTGCAACTCACGTACCCGTGCCTCTAGGGTCGCGGTAGATTTTCCATCCCACTTTCTCATGTCCTCTCCATGGTCTCGTAAGTAAAACCACAGGGTGGCACGGGGTGAGTACCCACCATATCGTCTTCCTTGTGTGGGTGAACGCCTACCCCTGACAGCTGAGACACTGCTTTGTACAGGTGCGAAGGAGAATAATCTCTCTTCAAGTTGGTGAACCTTTTCAGAAAGTTTCTCCCAAGTGTTCTCCTTTGGTCGGTGGGCACTGGTTGGTTCAGGTGGGGAGGACAATAGATTCTCTTCAAGTTGGTGAACCTTTTCAGAAAGTTTCTCCACAGCTGAGACGCAGGCCTGTAAGGAAGAGGAGAGACTTTCTTCGTACTGCCGGAGTTGTTTAGCCGCTTCACCCACTGTGGGTTCCTCATCCTCTTTCCAGGCCATTATTGCCAATGAGCTGGCATATGATGATGGTGCACTCCGTACAAACTTCCGCCACATGGGTCGTGTACACTTGACTTCATCTGGATCTGTGGATGTTTGTTTGAGGTCTGGATCCTCATAAATCACTTCCCGTACGGCTAATTCCCTCAGGTACTGGATTCCCTTCTCCATAGTGGTCCACTTGCCTGGTAGACATAAAATATCTTCCTTGAAGGGATACCTTTCCCTCACAGCTGAGAGGAGACGCCTCCAGAGGCTGGTGGGTCGTGCTCCATCTGCAATTGCTTTGTCAATGCCGGCGTCTCGAGCAAGGGATCCCAGCCGCTTGGCTTCCCTGCCGTCTAATTCCACACAATTGGCTCCAGAGTCCCAGCACCGGAGCAGCCAGGTGACAAGCTGCTCACCTATACAGCGACCAAAATCTTTTCGCACATCTCGTAGCTCGCGCTCGTTTAGGCTTCGGGTAGTTACTGTTGCTCTTTCGGCATCCTCATCTTCCTCCTCCTGAATCCTTGACGGCCCAGCGTCGTCATCATCTTCGTCATCTCTATACTTAGTTTTGGCAGAAGCCTTACCTGGATTGGCAGAAGACTCTCTGCGTTCTAAACGACTTGAATTTCTATACCATATTTTCACCTTCTCTACAGGGGCAGCTTGCACTGCTACTGCTCGTTTCTCTGACTTTGTTACAGGGTCTGCCACAGGGGTTGGAATGCCCTCTGCAGGGTCAACTTGCACTGCTACAGCTCGTTTCTCTGACACGGCCACAGGAGCTGGAGCGGCTACAGGAGCTGGAGCAGTTGCAGGAACCGGAGCTGTAGCGGCTACAGGAGCTGGAGCTGGAGCAGTTGCAGGAGCTGGGACTGGAGCAGCAGTAGGAGCTGGAGCTGGAGCGGCTTCAGGAGCTGGAGCTGGAGCAGTTGCAGGAACTGGGACTGGAGTAGCGGACGGAGCTGGAACTGGAGCGACTGCAGGAACTGGGACTGGAGCAGCTGCAGGAGCTGGAGCTGGAGCGGCTTCAGGAGCTGGAGCTGGAGCAGCTTCAGGAGCTGGGACTGGAGCAGTTGCAGGAACTGGGACTGGAGCAGCTGCAGGAGCTGGGACTGGAGCGGCTGCAGGAGCTGGGACTGGAGCGGCTGCAGGAGCTGGGACTGGAGCGGCTGCAGGAGCTGGGACTGGAGCGGCTGCAGGAGCTGGGACTGGAGCGGCTGCAGGAGCTGGGACTGGAGCGGCTGCAGGAGCTGGGACTGGAGCGGCTGCAGAATCCACCGTAGGGGTCACAGTGGCCGTTGGATCTGTCACAGGGTTTGGAGTGGCCGCAGGGTCTGTCACTAAGTTGACAGCAGTATCAATGGCAGCTCGATAGGCATGAGCCAGGCCCCAG
>NW_028137334.1:849608-852108 GCF_965140915.1 Aythya marila | reverse complement strand
AGGGTTAGGGTTAGGGTTAGGATTAAGGTTAGTTTTATGTTAGGGTTAGTGTTCTCTTAGAGTTAGGGTTAGGGTTAGGGTTCTCTTAGGATTACGGTTAGGGTTAGTGATCTCTTAGGTTTAGGTTTAGGGTTAGGGTAAGGGTTAGGGTTAGGGTTAGGGTTAGGGTTAGGGTTAGGGTTCTCTTAGGGTTAGGGTTAGGGTTAGGGTTATGTTCTCTTAGGGTTAGGATTAGGGTTAGGGTTAGGGTAAGGTTTAGGGTTAGGGTTAGGGTTAGGGTTAGGGTTAGGGTTAGGGTTAGGGTTAGTATTCTCTTAGGGTTAGGGTTAGGGTTAGGGTTAGGGTTAGGGTTACGGTTAGGGTTAGGGTTAGGGTTAGGGTGACGGTTAGGGTTAGGGTTAGGGTTAGGGTTAGGGTTAAGGTTAGTGTTCTCTTAGGGTTAGGGTTAGGGTTAGGGTTATTGATAGGGTTAGGGTAAGGGTTAGGGTTAGGGTTAGGGTTAGGGTTAGGGTTAGGGTTAGGGTTAGGGTTCTCTTAGGGTTAGGGTTAGGGTTAGGGTTAGTGAACTCTTAGGGTTAGGGTTAGGGTTAGGGTTATTGATAGGGTTAGGGTAAGGGTTAGGGTTAGGGTTGGGGTTATGTTTAGGGTTAGGTTTAGGGTTAGGGTTAGGGTTAGGGTTAGGGCTAGGATTAGCGTTAGGGTTAGTATTCTCTTAGGGTTAGGGTTAGGGTTAGGGTTAGGGTTAGGGTTAGGTTTAGGGTTAGGGTTAGTGTTAGGGTTAGGGTTAGGGTTAAGGTTAGTGTTCTCTTAGGGTTAGGGTTAGGGTTATTAATAGGGTTAGGGTAAGGGTTAGGGTTAGGGTTAGGGTTAGGGTTAGGGTTAGGGTTAGGGTTAGGGTAAGGGTTAGGTTTAGGGTTAGGGTTAGGGTTAGGGTTAGGGTTCTCTTAGGGTTAGGGTTAGGGTTAGAGTTAGTGTACTCTTAGGGTAAGGGTTAGGGTTAGTGTTAGGTTTAGGGTTAGGGTTAGGGTTACGGTTAGGTTTAGGGTTAGGTTTAGGTTTAGGGTTAGGTTTAGGGTTAGGGTTTGGGGTAGTGTTCTCTTAGGGTTAGGGTTAGGGTTAAGGTTAGGTTTAGGGTTAGGGTTAGGGTTAGGGTTAGGGTTAGTGATCTCTTAGGTTTAGGTTTATGGTTAGGGTAAGGGTTAGGGCTAGGGTTAGGGTTAGGGTTAGGGTTAGGTTAGGGTTAGGGATACGGTAAGGGTTAGGGTTAGGGTTAGGGTTAGGGTTCGGGTTAAGGTTAAGTTTAGGGTTAGGGTTAGGGTTAGTGTTAGGGTTAGTGTTACGGTTAGGGTTAGCGTTAGGGTTAGGGTTAAGGTTAGGGTTAGGGTTTGGGTTAGGGTTACGGTTAGGGTTAGGTTTAGGGTTAGGGTTAGGCTTAGTGTTAGGCTTAGGATTAGGCTTCGGGTTAGGGTTAGGGTTAGGGTTAGGTTTAGGTTTAGGGTTAGCGTTAGGGTTAGGGTTTGGGTTAGGGTTCTCTTAGAGTTAGGGTTAGGGTTAGGGTTAGGGTTAGGGTTAGGGTTAGGATTAAGGTTAGTGTTATGTTAGGGTTAGTGTTCTCTTAGAGTTAGGGTTAGGGTTAGGGTTCTCTTAGGATTACGGTTAGGGTTAGTGATCTCTTAGGTTTAGGTTTAGGGTTAGGGTAAGGGTTAGGGTTAGGGTTAGGGTTAGGGTTAGGGTTCTCTTAGGGTTAGGGTTAGGGTTAGGGTTATGTTCTCTTAGGGTTAGGATTAGGGTTAGGGTTAGGGTAAGGTTTAGGGTTAGGGTTAGGGTTAGGGTTAGGGTTAGGGTTAGGGTTAGGGTTAGTATTCTCTTAGGGTTAGGGTTAGGGTTAGGGTTAGGGTTAGGGTTACGGTTACGGTTAGGGTTAGGGTTAGGGTTAGGTTGACGGTTAGGGTTAGGGTTAGGGTTAGAGTTAGGGTTAAGGTTAGTGTTCTCTTAGGGTTAGGGTTAGGGTTAGGGTTATTGATAGGGTTAGGGTAAGGGTTAGGGTTAGGGTTAGGGTTAGGGTTAGGGTTAGGGTTAGTGTTCTCTTAGGGTTAGGGTTAGGGTTAGGGTTAGTGAACTCTTAGGGTTAGGGTTAGGGTTAGGGTTATTGATAGAGTTAGGGTAAGGGTTAGGGTTAGGGTTGGGGTTATGGTTAGGGTTAGGTTTAGGGTTAGGGTTAGGGTTAGGGTTAGGGTTAGGGTTAGGATTAGCGTTAGGGTTAGTATTCTCTTAGGGTTAGGGTTAGGGTTAGGGTTAGGGTTAGTTTTAGGGTTAGGTTTAGGGTTAGGGTTAGGGTTAGGGTTAGGGTTAGGGTTAAGGTTAGTGTTCTCTTAGGGTTAGGGTTAGGGTTATTGATAGGGTTAGGGTAAGGGTTAGGGTTAGGGTTAGGGTTAGGGTTAGGGTTAGGGTTAGGGTTAGGGTTAGGGTTAGGGTTAGGGTTAGGGTTAGGGTTAGGGTT
>NW_028137334.1:787108-794608 GCF_965140915.1 Aythya marila | reverse complement strand
TTCTCTTAGGGTTAGGGTTAGGGTTAGGGTTAGGGTTAGGGTTATGGTTAGGGTTAGGGTTAGGGTTAGGGTTAGGGTTCTCTTAGGGTTTGGGTTAGGGTTAGAGTTAGGGTTAGGGTTATGGTTAGAGTTAGGGTTAGGGTTAGGGTTAGGGTTAGGGTTAGGGTTAGGGTTAGGTTGAGGATTAGGGTTAGGTTTAGGGTTAGGGTTACGGTTAGGGTTCTCTTATGGGTAGGGTTAGGGTTCTCTTAGAGTTAGGGTTAGGGTTAGGGTTAGGGTTAGGGTTAGGGTTAAGGTTAGGTTTAAGGTTAGGTTTAGCGTAAGGGGTAGGGTTAGGGTTCTCTTAGGGTTAGGGTTAGGGTTAGGTTTAGTGATCTTTTAGGTTTAGGTTTATGGTTAGGGTAAGGGTTAGGGCTAGGGTTAGGGTTAGGGTTAGGGTTAGGTTAGGGTTAGGGATAGGGTAAGGGTTAGGGTTAGGGTTAGGGTTAGGGTTCGGGTTAAGGTTAAGTTTAGGGTTAGGGTTAGGGTTAGTGTTAGGGTTAGTGTTACGGTTAGGGTTAGCGTTAGGGTTAGGGATAGGGTTAGGGTTAGGGTTTGGGTTAGGGTTACGGTTAGGGTTAGGTTTAGGGTTAGGGTTAGGCTTAGTGTTAGGCTTAGGTTTAGGCTTCGGGTTAGGGTTAGGGTTAGGGTTAGGTTTAGGTTTAGGGTTAGCGTTAGGGTTAGGGTTTGGTTTAGGGTTCTCTTAGAGTTAGGGTTAGGGTTAGGGTTAGGGTTAGGGTTAGGGTTAGTATTAAGGTTAGTGTTAGGGTTAGGGTTAGTGTTCTCTTAGAGTTAGGGTTAGGGTTAGGGTTCTCTTAGGATTGGGGTTAGGGTTAGTGATCTCTTAGGTTTAGGTTTAGGGTTAGGGTAAGTGTTAGGGTTAGGGTTAGGGTTAGGGGTAGAGTTAGGGTTAGGATTAAGGTTAGTGTTAGGGTTAGGGTTAGTGTTCTCTTAGAGTTAGGGTTAGGGTTAGGGTTCTCTTAGGATTAGGGTTAGGGTTAGTGATCTCTTAGGTTTAGGTTTAGGGTTAGTGTAAGGGTTAGGGTTAGGGTTAGGGTTAGGGTTCTCTTAGGGTTAGGGTTAGGGTTAGGGTTATGTTCTCTTAGGGTTAGGATTAGGGTTAGGGTTAGGGTTAGTGTTAGGGTTACGGTTAGGGTTAGGGTTAGGTTTAGGGTTAGTGTTCTGTTAGGGTTAGGGTTAGGGTTAGGGTTAGGGTTAGGGTTAGGGTTAGTGTTAGGGTTAAGGTTAGTGTTCTCTTAGGGTTAGGGTTAGGGTTATTGATAGGGTTAGGGTAAGGGTTAGGGTTAGGGTTAGGGTTAGGGTTAGGGTTAGGGTTAGGGTTAGGTTTACGGTTAGGGTTAGGGTTAGGGTTCTCTTAGGGTTAGGGTTAGCGTTAGTATACTCTTAGGGTTAGGGTTAGGGTGAGGGTTAGGGTTAGGGTTAGGGTTACGGTTAGTTTAGGGTTAGGTTTAGGTTTAGGGTTAGGTTTAGGGTTACGGTTAGGGTTAGGGTTAGTGTTAGGCTTAGGCTTAGGCTTAGGCTTAGGCTTAGGCTTAGGCTTAGAGTTAGGTTTTGGGTTAGGGTTAGAGTTAGGGTAAGGATTCTCTTAGGGTTAGGGTTAGGATTAGGGTTAGGGTTAGGGTTCTCTTAGGATTAGGGTTAGGGTTAGGGTTAGGGTTAGGGTTAGGGTTGGGTTATGGTTAGGGTTAGGTTTAGGGTTAGGGTTAGGGTTAGGGTTAGGGTTAGGTTTAGGGTTAGCGTTAGGGTTAGTATTCTCTTAGGGTTAGGGTTAGGGTTAGGTTTAGGGTTAGGGTTAGGGTTAGGTTTAGGGTTAGGGTTAGGGTTACGGTTAGGGTTAGGGTTAGGGTTAAGTTTAGTGTTCTCTTAGGGTTAGGGATAGGGTTATTGATAGGGTTAGGGTAAGGGTTAGGGTTAGGGTTAGGGTTAGGGTTAGGGTTTTGGTTAGGGTTAGGGTTAGGGTTAGGGTTAGGGTTAGGGTTAGGGTTAGGGTTTGGTTTAGGGTTAGGGTTCTCTTAGGGTTAGGGTTAGGGTTAGGGTTAGTGTACTCTTATGGTTAGGGTTAGGGTTAGGGTTAGGTTTACGGTAAGGTTTAGGGTTAGGTTTAGGGTTAGGGTTAGGTTTAGGGTTACGGTTAGGGTTAGGGTTAGGGTTAGGCTTAGGCTTAGGTTTAGGCTTAGGCTTAGAGTTAGGGTTTGGGTTAGGGTTAGAGTTAGGGTTAGGGTTCTCTTAGGGTGAGGATTAGGGTTAGGGTTAGGGTTCTCTTAGGGTTAGGGTTAGGGTTAGGGTTAGTGTAAGGGTTATGGTTCTCTTAGGGTTAGGGTTAGGGTTAGGGTTAGTGTACTCTTAGGGTTAGGGTTAGGGTTAGGGTTAGGGTTACGGTTAGGTTTAGGGTTAGGTTTAGGGTTAGGGTTAGGTTTAGGGTTACGGTTAGGGTTAGGGTTAGGGTTAGGCTTAGGCTTAGGTTTAGGCTTAGGCTTAGAGTTAGGGTTAGCGTTAGGGTTAGCGTTTGGTTTAGGGTTCTCTTAGAGTTAGGGTTAGGGTTAGGGTTAGGGTTAGGGTTAGGGTTAGGGTTAGGGTTAGGGTTAGGGTTAGGATTAAGTTTACGGTTAGGGTTAGGGTTAGTGTTCTCTTAGAGTTAGGGTTAGGGTTAGGGTTCTCTTAGGATTAGGGTTAGGGTTAGTGATCTCTTAGGTTTAGGTTTAGGGTTAGGGTAAGGGTTAGGGTTAGGGTTAGGGTTAGGGTTAGCGTTAGGGTTAGTATTCTCTTAGGGTTAGGGTTAGGGTTAGGGTTAGGGTTAGGGTTAGGGTTAGGGTTAGGTTTAGGGTTAGGGTTAGGGTTAGGGTTAGGGTTAGGGTTAGGGTTAGGGTTAGGGTTAAGGTTAGTGTTCTCTTAGGGTTAGGGTTATTGATAGGGTTAGGGTAAGGGTTAGGGTTAGGATTAAGGTTAGTGTTAGGGTTAGGGTTAGGGTTACGGTTAGGGTTAGGGTTAGTGTTAGGGTTAGGATAAGGATTAGGGTTAGGGTTAGGGTTATGTTTAGCGTTAGGGATAGGGTTAGGGTTAGGGTTAGTGTTAGGGTTAGGGTTAGGTTAAGGTTTAGGGTTACGGTTAGGATTAAGGTTAGGTTGCGGTTAGGGTTAGTGTTCTCTTAGAGTTAGGGTTAGGGTTAGGGTTAGGGTTATAGTTATGGAAAGGGTTACGGTTATGGTTAGGGTTAGGGTTAGTGTTAGGGTTAGGGTTAGGGTTAGGGTTAGGGTTCGGGTTCTCTAAGGGTTAGGGTTAGGGTTAGTGATCTCTTTGGTTTAGGTTTAGGGTTAGGGTAAGGGTTAGGGTTAGGGTTAGGGTTAGGGTTAGGGTTAGGATTAGGGTTAGGGTTAGGGTTAGGGTTAGGGTTCTCTTAGGGTTAGGGTTAAAATTAGGGTTAGGGTTAGGGTTCTCTTAAGGTTAGGTTTAGGGTTAGGGTTAGGGTTAGGGTTAGGGTTCTCTTAGGGTTTGGGTTAGGGTTAGATTTAGGGTTAGGGTTAGGGTTATGGTTAGGGTTAGGGTTAGGGTTAGGGTTAGGGTTCTCTTAGGGTTTGGGTTAGGGTTAGGTTTAGGGTTAGGGTTAGGGTTATGGTTAGGGTTAGGGTTAGGGTTAGGGTTAGGGTTAGGGTTCTCTTAGGGTTTGGGTTAGGGTTAGAGTTAGGGTTAGGGTTATGGTTAGGGTTAGGGTTAGGGTTAGGGTTAGGGTGAGGATTAGGGTTAGGTTTAGGGTTAGGGTTAAGGTTAGGGTTCTCTTATGGGTAGGGTTAGGGTTCTCTTAGAGTTAGGGTTAGGGTTAGGGTTAGGGTTAATGTTAGGGTTAGGGTTAGGTTTAAGGTTAGGTTTATCGTAAGGGGTAGGGTTAGGGTTCTCTTAGGGTTAGGGTTAGGGTTTGGTTTAGTGATCTCTTAGGTTTAGGTTTATAGTTAGGGTAAGGGTTAGGACTAGGGTTAGGGTTAGGGTTAGGGTTAGGTTAGGGTTAGGGTTAGGGATAGGGTAAGGGTTAGGGTTAGGGTTAGGGTTCGTGTTAAGGTTAAGTTTAGGGCTAGGGTTAGGGTTAGTGTTAGGGTTAGTGTTACGGTTAGGGTTAGCGTTAGGGTTAGGGTTAGGGTTAGGGTTTGGGTTAGGGTTACGGTTAGGGTTAGGTTTAGGGTTAGGGTTAGGCTTAGTGTTAGGCTTAGGTTTAGGCTTCGGGTTAGGGTTAGGGTTAGGTTTAGGTTTAGGGTTAGCGTTAGGGTTAGGGTTTGGGTTAGGGTTCTCTTAGAGTTAGGGTTAGGGTTAGGGTTAGGGTTAGGATTAAGGTTAGTGTTAGGGTTAGGGTTAGTGTTCTCTTAGAGTTAGGGTTAGGGTTCTCTTAGGGTTAGGGTTAGGGTTAGGGTTAGGGTTAGGGTTAGGGTTACGGTTAGGTTTAGGGTTAGGTTTAGGTTTAGGGTTAGGTTTAGGGTTACGGTTAGGGTTAGGGTTAGTGTTAGGCTTAGGCTTAGGGTTAGGCTTAGGCTTAGGCTTAGGCTTAGAGTTAGGTTTTGGGTTAGGGTTAGAGTTAGGGTTAGGATTCTCTTAGGGTTAGGGTTAGGATTAGGGTTAGGGTTAGGCTTCTCTTAGGATTAGGGTTAGGGTTAGGGTTAGGGTTAGGGTTAGGGTTAGGGTTAGGGTTAGGGTTAGGGTTGGGTTATGGTTAGGGTTAGGTTTAGGGTTAGGGTTAGGGTTAGGGTTAGGGTTAGGTTTAGGGTTAGTGTTAGGGTTAGTATTCTCTTAGGGTTAGGGTTAGGGTTAGGGTTAGGGTTAGGGTTAGGGTTAGGGTTAGGTTTATGGTTAGGGTTAGGGTTAGGGTTAGGGTTAAGTTTAGTGTTTTCTTAGGGTTAGGGTTAGGGTTATTGATAGGGTTAGGGTAAGGGTTAGGGTTAGGGTTAGGGTTAGGGTTAGGGTTAGGGTTAGCGTTAGGGTTAGCGTTAGGGTTAGGGTTAGGGTTCTCTTAGGGTTAGGGTTAGGGTTAGGGTTAGTGTACTCTTAGGGTTAGGGTTAGGGTTAGGGTAAGGGTTAGGGTTAGGGTTACGGTAAGGTTTAGGGTTAGGTTTAGGGTTAGGGTTAGGTTTAGGGTTACGGTTAGGGTTAGGGTTAGGGTTAGGCTTAGGCTTAGGTTTAGGCTTAGGCTTAGAGTTAGGGTTTGGGTTAGGGTTAGAGTTAGGGTTAGGGTTCTCTTAGGGTTAGGATTAGGGTTAGGGTTAGGGTTCTCTTAGGGTTAGGTTTAGGGTTAGGGTTAGTGTTAGGGTTATGGTTCTCTTAGGGTTAGGGTTAGGGTTAGGGTTAGTGTACTCTTAGGGTTAGGGTTAGGGTTAGGGTTAGGGTTACGGTTAGGTTTAGGGTTAGGTTTAGGGTTAGGGTTACGTTTAGGGTTACGGTTAGGGTTAGGGTTAGGGTTAGGCTTAGGCTTAGGTTTAGGCTTAGGCTTAGAGTTAGGGTTAGCGTTAGGGTTAGCGTTTGGGTTAGGGTTCTCTTAGAGTTAGGGTTAGGGTTAGGGTTAGGGTTAGGGTTAGGGTTAGGGTTAGGGTTAGGATTAAGTTTACGGTTAGGGTTAGTGTTCTCTTAGAGTTAGGGTTAGGGTTAGGGTTCTCTTAGGATTAGGGTTAGGGTTAGTGATCTCTTAGGTTTAGGTTTAGGGTTAGGGTAAGGGTTAGGGTTAGGGTTAGGGTTAGGGTTAGCGTTAGGGTTAGTATTCTCTTAGGGTTAGGGTTAGGGTTAGGGTTAGGGTTAGGGTTAGGTTTAGGGTTAGTGTTAGGGTTAGGGTTAGGGTTAGGGTTAGGGTTAGGGTAAGGGTTAGGGTTATTGATAGGGTAGGGTAAGGGTTAGGGTTAGGATTAAGGTTAGTGTTAGGGTTAGGGTTAGGGTTACGGTTAGGGTTAGGGTTAGGGTTAGGGTTAGGGTTAGGGTTAGGATAAGGATTAGGGTTAGGGTTAGGGTTAGGTTTAGCGTTAGGGGTACGGTTAGGGTTAGGGTTAGTGTTAGGGTTAGGGTTAGGGTAAGGTTTAGGGTTACGGTTAGGATTAAGGTTAGGTTACGGTTAGGGTTAGTGTTCTCTTAGAGTTAGGGTTAGGGTTAGGGTTAGGGTTAGAGTTATGGAAAGGGTTACGGTTATGGTTAGGGTTAGGGTTAGTGTTAGGGTTAGGGTTAGGTTTAGGGTTAGGGTTAGGGTTAGGGTTACGGTTAGGGTTAGGGTTAGGTTTAGAATTAGGTTTAGGGTTAGTGTTCTCTTAGGTTTAGGGTTAGGGTTAGGGTTAGGGTTAGGGTTAGGGTTTTCTTGGATTTAGGGTTAGGTTTAGGGTTAGGGTTAGGGCTAGGGTTAGTGTTCTCTTAGGGTTAGGGTTAGGGTTAGGGTTAGGGTTAGGGTTAGGGTTAGGGTTAGGGTTAGGGTTACGGTTAGGGTTAGCGTTAGGGTTAGGGTTAGGGTTAGTGTTCTGTTAGGGTTAGGGTTAGGGTTAGGGTTAGGGTTAGGGTTAGGGTTAGGATTAGTGTTAGGGTTAGGGTTAGGGTTAGGGTTAGGGTTAGGGTTAGGGTTAGGGTTAGGGTTAGGGTTAGGGTTAGTATACTCAGGGTTAGGGTTAGGGTTAGGGTTAGGGTTAGGGTTAGGGTTAGGGTTCTCTTAGGGTTAGGGTTAGGATTAGGGTTAGGGTTAGGGTTCTCTTAGGGTTAGGGTTAGGGTTATGGTTAGGGTTAGGGTTAGAGTTATGGTTAGGGTTAGGTTTAGGGTTAGGTTTAGGGTTAATGTTAGGGTTAGGGTTAGTGTTCTGTTAGGGTTAAAGTTAGGTTTAGGGTTAGGGTTAGGATTAGGGTTAGGGTTAGGGTTAGGGTTAGGGTTAGGGTTAGGTTTAGGGTTAGGATTAGGGTTAGGGTTAGGGATAGGGTTAGGGTTAGGGTTAGGGTTAGGTTTAGGTTTAGGGTTAGGGTTAGGGTTAATGTTAGGGTTAGAGTTAGTGTTCTCTTAGGGTTTAAGTCAGGGTTAGGGTTAGGGTTATGGTTAGGGTTAGGGTTAGGGTTAGGGTTAGGGTTAGGGTTAGGGTTAGGGTTAGGTTTAGGGTTAGGATTAGGGTTAGGGTTAGGGTTAGGGTTAGGATTAAGGTTAGGGTTAGGGTTAGTGTTCTCTTAGGGTTAGGGTAAGGGTTAGGGTTAGGGTTAGGTTTAGGGTTAGGGTTAGGGTTAGGGTTAGGGTTAGGTTTAGGGTTCTCCTAGGGTTAGGATTAAGGTTAAGGTTAGGGTTAGTGTTCTCTTAGGGTTAGGGTTAGGTTTAGGGTTAGGGTTAGGGTTAGGGTTAGGGTTAGGGTTAGGGTTCTCTTAGGGTTAGGGTTAGGGTTATGGTTAGGGTTAGGGTTAGAGTTATGGTTAGGGTTAGGTTTAGGGTTAGGTTTAGGGTTAATGTTAGGGTTAGGG
>NW_028137334.1:769608-774608 GCF_965140915.1 Aythya marila | reverse complement strand
AGCGTTAGGGTTAGGGTTAGGGTTAGGGTTTGGGTTAGGGTTACGGTTAGGGTTAGGTTTAGGGTTAGGGTTACGCTTAGTGTTAGGCTTAGGTTTAGGCTTCGGGTTAGGGTTAGGGTTAGGGTTAGGTTTAGGTTTAGGGTTAGCGTTAGGGTTAGGGTTTGGGTTAGGGTTCTCTTAGAGTTAGGGTTAGGGTTAGGGTTAGGGTTAGGATTAAGGTTAGTGTTAGGGTTAGGGTTAGTGTTCTCTTAGAGTTAGGGTTAGGGTTAGGGTTAGGGTTAGGGTTAGGGTTAGGGTTAGGGTTACGGTTAGGTTTAGCGTTACGTTTAGGTTTAGGGTTAGGTTTAGGGTTACGGTTAGGGTTAGGGTTAGTGTTAGGCTTAGGCTTAGGCTTAGGCTAAGGCTTAGGCTTAGGCTTAGAGTTAGGTTTTGGGTTAGGGTTAGAGTTAGGGTTAGGATTCTCTTAGGGTTAGGGTTAGGATAAGGGTTAGGGTTAGGGTTCTCTTAGGATTAGGGTTAGGGTTAGGGTTAGGGTTAGGGTTAGGGTTAGGGTTAGGGTTAGGGTTGGGTTATGGTTAGGGTTAGGTTTAGGGTTAGGGTTAGGGTTAGGGTTAGGGTTAGGTTTAGGGTTAGCGTTAGGGTTAGTATTCTCTTAGGGTTAGGGTTAGGGTTAGGGTTAGGGTTAGGGTTAGGGTTAGGGTTAGGTTTATGGTTAGGGTTAGGGTTAGGGTTAGGGTTAGGGTTAGGGTTAGGGTTCTCTTAGGGTTAGGGTTAGGGTTAGGGTTAGTGTACTCTTAGGGTTAGGGTTAGGGTTAGGGTTAGGGTTAGGGTAACGGTAAGGTTTAGGGTTAGGTTTAGGGTTAGGGTTAGGTTTAGGGTTACGATTAGGGTTAGGGTTAGGGTTAGGCTTAGGCTTAGGTTTAGGCTTAGGCTTAGAGTTAGGGTTTGGGTTAGGGTTAGAGTTAGGGTTAGGGTTCCCTTAAGGTTAGGATTAGGGTTAGGGTTAGGGTTCTCTTAGGGTTAGGTTTAGGGTTAGGGTTAGTGTTAGGGTTATGGTTCTCTTAGGGTTAGGGTTAGGGTTAGGGTTAGTGTACTCTTAGGGTTAGGGTTAGGGTAAGGGTTAGGGTTAGGGTTATGGTTAGGTTTAGGGTTAGGTTTAGGGTTAGGGTTAGGTTTAGGGTTACGGTTAGGGTTAGGGTTAGGGTTAGGCTTAGGCTTAGGTTTAGGCTTAGGCTTAGAGTTAGGGTTAGCGTTAGGGTTAGCGTTTGGGTTAGGGTTCTCTTAGAGTTAGGGTTAGGGTTAGGGTTAGGGTTAGGGTTAGGGTTAGGGTTAGGGTTAGGGTTAGGATTAAGTTTACGTTTAGGGTTAGGGTTAGTGTTCTCTTAGAGTTAGGGTTAGGGTTAGGGTTCTCTTAGGATTAGGGTTAGGGTTAGTGATCTCTTAGGTTTAGGTTTAGGGTTAGGGTAAGGGTTAGGGTTAGGGTTAGGGTTAGGGTTAGCGTTAGGGTTAGTATTCTCTTAGGGTTAGGGTTAGGGTTAGGGTTAGGGTTAGGGTTAGGTTTAGGGTTAGGGTTAGGGTTAGGGTTAGGGTTAGGGTTAGGGTTAGGGTTAGGGTTATTGATAGGGTTAGGGTAAGGGTTAGGGTTAGGATTAAGGTTAGTGTTAGGGTTAGAGTTAGGGTTACGGTTAGGGTTAGGGTTAGGGTTAGGGTTAGGGTTAGGATAAGGATTAGGGTTAGGGTTAGGGTTAGGTTTAGCGTTAGGGGTAGGGTTAGGGTTAGGGTTAGTGTTAGGGTTAGGGTTAGGGTAAGGTTTAGGGTTACGGTTAGGATTAAGGTTAGGTTACGGTTTGGGTTAGTGTTCTCTTAGAGTTAGGGTTAGGGTTAGGGTTAGGGTTAGAGTTATGGAAAGGGTTACGGTTATGGTTAGGGTTAGGGTTAGTGTTAGGGTTAGGGTTAGGTTTAGGGTTAGGGTTAGGGTTAGGGTTACGGTTAGGGTTAGGGTTAGGTTTAGGGTTAGGTTTAGGCTTAGTGTTCTCTTAGGTTTAGGGTTAGGGTTAGGGTTAGGGTTAGGGTTAGGGTTTTCTTGGATTTAGTGTTAGGTTTAGGGTTAGGGTTAGGGTTAGGGTTAGGGTTAGGGTTAGGGTTAGGGTTACGGTTAGGGTTAGCGTTAGGGTTAGGGTTAGGGTTAGTGTTCTGTTAGGGTTAGGGTTAGGGTTAGGGTTAGGGTTAGGGTTAGGGTTAGGGTTAGGGTTAGGGTTAGGGTTAGGGTTAGGGTTAGGGTTAGGGTTAGGGTTAGGGTTAGGGTTAGGGTTAGGTTTAGGGTTAGGGTTAGGGTTAGGGTTAGTATACTCTTAGGGTTAGGGATAGGGTTAGGGTTAGGGTTAGGGTTCTCTTAGGGTTAGGGTTAGGATTAGGGTTAGGGTTAGGGTTCTCTTAGGGTTAGGGTTAGGGTTATGGTTAGGGTTAGGGTTAGGGTTAGGGTTAGGGTTAGGATTAGGGTTAGGGTTAGGGTTAGGGTTAGGGTTCTCTTAGGGTTAGGGTTAAAATTAGGGTTAGGGTTAGGGTTCTCTTAAGGTTAGGTTTAGGGTTAGGGTTAGGGTTAGGGTTAGGGTTCTCTTAGGGTTTGGGTTAGGGTTAGGTTTAGGGTTAGGGTTAGGGTTATGGTTAGGGTTAGGGTTAGGGTTAGGGTTACGGTTAGGGTTAGGGTTAGGGTTCTCTTAGGGTTTGGGTTAGGGTTAGAGTTAGGGTTAGGGTTATGGTTAGGGTTAGGGTTAGGGTTAGGGTTAGGGTTAGGGTTAGGGTTAGGGTGAGGATTAGGGTTAGGTTTAGGGTTAGGGTTACGGTTAGGGTTCTCTTATGGGTAGGGTTAGGGTTCTCTTAGAGTTAGGGTTAGGGTTAGGGTTAGGGTTAGGGTTAATGTTAGGGTTAGGGTTAGGTTTAAGGTTAGGTTTAGCGTAAGGGGTAGGGTTAGGGTTCTCTTAGGGTTAGGGTTAGGGTTAGGTTTAGTGATCTCTTAGGTTTAGGTTTATGGTTAGGGTAAGGGTTAGGGCTAGGGTTAGGGTTAGGGTTAGGGTTAGGTTAGGGTTAGGGTTAGAGATAGGGTAAGGGTTAGGGTTAGGGTTAGGTTTCGGGTGAAGGTTAAGTTTAGGATTAGGGTTAGGGTTAGTGTTAGGGTTAGTGTTACGGTTAGGGTTAGCGTTAGGGTTAGGGTTAGGGTTAGGGTTTGGGTTAGGGTTACGGTTAGGGTTAGGTTTAGGGTTAGGGTTACGCTTAGTGTTAGGCTTAGGTTTAGGCTTCGGGTTAGGGTTAGGGTTAGGGTTAGGTTTAGGTTTAGGGTTAGCGTTAGGGTTAGGGTTTGGGTTAGGGTTCTCTTAGAGTTAGGGTTAGGGTTAGGGTTAGGGTTAGGATTAAGGTTAGTGTTAGGGTTAGGGTTAGTGTTCTCTTAGAGTTAGGGTTAGGGTTAGGGTTAGGGTTAGGGTTAGGGTTAGGGTTAGGGTTAGGGTTAGGGTTAGGGTTACGGTTAGGTTTAGGGTTACGTTTAGGTTTAGGGTTATGTTTAGGGTTACGGTTAGGGTTAGGGTTAGTGTTAGGCTTAGGCTTAGGCTTAGGCTTAGGCTTAGGCTTAGGCTTAGGCTTAGAGTTAGGTTTTGGGTTAGGGTTAGAGTTAGGGTTAGGATTCTCTTAGGGTTAGGGTTAGGATTAGGGTTAGGGTTAGGGTTCTCTTAGGATTAGGGTTAGGGTTAGGGTTAGGGTTAGGGTTAGGGTTAGGGTTAGGGTTGGGTTATGGTTAGGGTTAGGTTTAGGGTTAGGGTTAGGGTTAGGGTTAGGGTTAGGTTTAGGGTTAGCGTTAGGGTTAGTATTCTCTTAGGGTTAGGGTTAGGGTTAGGGTTAGGGTTAGGGTTAGGGTTAGGTTTATGGTTAGGGTTAGGGTTAGGGTTAGGGTTAGGGTTAGGGTTAGGGTTAGGGTTAGGGTTAGGGTTCTCTTAAGGTTAGGATTAGGGTTAGGGTTAGGGTTCTCTTAGGGTTAGGTTTAGGGTTAGGGTTAGTGTTAGGGTTATGGTTCTCTTAGGGTTAGGGTTAGGGTTAGGGTTAGTGTACTCTTAGGGTTAGGGTTAGGGTAAGGGTTAGGGTTAGGGTAATGGTTAGGTTTAGGGTTAGGTTTAGGGTTAGGGTTAGGTTTAGGGTTACGGTTAGGGTTAGGGTTAGGGTTAGGCTTAGGCTTAGGTTTAGGCTTAGGCTTAGAGTTAGGGTTAGCGTTAGGGTTAGCGTTTGGGTTAGGGTTCTCTTAGAGTTAGGGTTAGGGTTAGGGTTAGGGTTAGGGTTAGGGTTAGGGTTAGGGTTAGGATTAAGTTTACGTTTAGGGTTAGGGTTAGTGTTCTCTTAGAGTTAGGGTTAGGGTTAGGGTTCTCTTAGGATTAGGGTTAGGGTTAGTGATCTCTTAGGTTTAGGTTTAGGGTTAGGGTAAGGGTTAGGGTTAGGGTTAGGGTTAGGGTTAGCGTTAGGGTTAGTATTCTCTTAGGGTTAGGGTTAGGGTTAGGGTTAGGGTTAGGGTTAGGTTTAGGGTTAGGGTTAGGGTTAGGGTTAGGGTTAGGGTTAGGGTTAGGGTTAGGGTTAGGGTTATTGATAGGGTTAGGGTAAGGGTTAGGGTTAGGATTAAGGTTAGTGTTAGGGTTAGGGTTAGGGTTACGGTTAGGGTTAGGGTTAGGGTTAGGGTTAGGGTTAGGATAAGGATTAGGGTTAGGGTTAGGGTTAGGTTTAGCGTTAGGGGTAGGGTTAGGGTTAGGGTTAGTGTTAGGGTTAGGGTTAGGGTAAGGTTTAGGGTTACGGTTAGGATTAAGGTTAGGTTACGGTTTGGGTTAGTGTTCTCTTAGAGTTAGTGTTAGGGTTAGGGTTAGGGTTAGAGTTATGGAAAGGGTTACGGTTATGGTTAGGGTTAGGGTTAGTGTTAGGGTTAGGGTTAGGTTTAGGGTTAGGGTTAGGGTTAGGGTTACGGTTAGGGT
>NW_028137334.1:749608-762108 GCF_965140915.1 Aythya marila | reverse complement strand
TTAGTGTTCTCTTAGTGTTAGGGTTAGGGTTAGGGTTAGGGTTAGGTTTAGGGTTAGGGTTAGGGTTAGGGTTAGGGTTAGGGTTAGTATTCACTTAGGGTAAGGGTTAGGGTTAGGTTTAGGGTTAGGGTTAGGGTTAGGGTTAGGGTTAGGGTTACGTTAGGGTTAGGGTTAGGGTTAGGGTTAGGGTTAGGGTTAGGGTTAGGGTTAGGGTTCTCTTAGGGTTAGAGTTACGGTTAGAGTTACGGTTAGGGTTAGGGTTAGGTTTAGGGTTAGGATTAGGGTTAGGGTTAGTGTTAGTGTTCTCTTAGGCTTAGGGTTACGGTTAGGGTTAGGGTTATGGTTAGGTTTAGGTTAGGGTTAGGGTTAGGTTAGGG
The DNA here is from genome assembly GCF_965140915.1 of Aythya marila. Taxonomy (NCBI): domain Eukaryota; kingdom Metazoa; phylum Chordata; class Aves; order Anseriformes; family Anatidae; genus Aythya; species Aythya marila. The sequence goes on along the minus strand of NW_028137334.1, from coordinate 761,731 downwards.
TTAGGGTTAGGGTTAGGGTTAGGGTTAGGCTTAGGGTTAGGGTTAGCGTTAGGGTTAGGGTTAGCGTTACGGTTAGGGTTAGGGTTAGGGTTAGTGATCTCTTAGTTTTAGGTTTATGGTTAGGGTTAGGGTTAGGGTTAGGGTAAGGGTTAGGGTTAGGGTTAGGGTTAGGATCAGTGTTCTCTTAGGGTTAGAGTTAGGGTTATTGATAGGTTTAGGGTTAGGGTTAGGGTTAAGGTTAGGGTAAGGCTTAGGGTTAGGGTTAGGGTTAGGATAAGGGTTAAAGTTAGGGTTAGGGTTAGGATTAAGGTTAGTGTTAGGGTTAGGGTTAGGGTTAGGGTTAGGGTAAGGGTTAGGGTTAGGGTTAGGGTTAGGGTTAGGGTTAGGGTTAGGATTAGGGTTAGGGTTAGGGTTAGGGTTAGGATTAGTGTTCTCTTAGGGTTAGGGTAAGGGTTAGGGTTAGGGTTAGGATTAGGGTTAGGATTAGGTTTAGGGTTAGGGTTAGGTTTAGGGCTAGGGTTAGGTTTAGTGTTAGGGGTAGGGTTAGGGTTTGGTTTAGGGTTCATGTTAGGGTTAGGGTTAGGGTTAGGATTAAGGATAGTGTTAGGGTTAGGATAAGGATTAGGTTTAGGGTTAGGGTTAGGTTTAGCGTTAGGGGTAGGGTTAGGGTTAGGGTTAGGGTTAGGGTAAGGTTTACAGTTACGGTTAGGATTAAGGTTAGGTTAGGGTTAGGGTTAGTGTTAGGGTTAGGGTTAGGGTTAAAGTTAGCGTTACGGTTCTCTTATGGTTAGGGTTAGGGTTAGGGTTAGTGATCTCTTCGGTTTAGGTTTAGGGTTAGGTTAAGGGTTAGGGTTAGGTTTAGGGGTAGGGGAAGGTTTGGGGTTAGGGTTCTCTTAGGGTTTGGGTTAGGGTTACGGTTAGTGTTCTCTTAGTGTTAGGGTTAGGGTTAGGGTTAGGGTTAGGTTTAGGGTTAGGGTTAGGGTTAGGGTTAGGGTTAGGGTTAGTATTCACTTAGGGTAAGGGTTAGGTTTAGGTTTAGGGTTAGGGTTAGGGTTAGGGTTAGGGTTAGGGTTAGGGTTAGGGTTAGGGTTAGGGTTAGGGTTACGGTTACGGTTAGGGTTAGGGTTAGGGTTAGGGTTAGGGTTAGGGTTAGGGTTAGGGTTAGGGTTAGGGTTAGGGTTCTCTTAGGGTTAGGGTTACGGTTAGGGATAGGGTTAGGGTTAGGGTTAGTTTTAGGGTTAGGATTAGGGTTAGGGTTAGTGTTAGTGTTCTCTTAGGCTTAGGGTTACGGTTAGGGTTAGGGTTATGGTTAGGGTTAGGTTAGGGTTAGGGTTAGGTTAGGGTTAGGGTTAGGGTTAGGGTTAGGGTTAGGGTTAGGGTTAGCGTTAGGGTTAGGGTTAGCGTTACAGTTAGGGTTAGGGTTAGGGTTAGTGATCTCTTAGTTTTAGGTTTATGGTTAGGGTTAGGGTTAGGGTTAGGGTAAGGGTTAGGGTTAGGGTTAGGTTTAGGATCAGTGTTCTCTTAGGGTTAGAGTTAGGGCTATTGATAGGTTTAGGGTTAGGGTTAGGGTTAAGGTTAGGGTAAGGCTTAGGGTTAGGGTTAGGGTTAGGGTTAGGGTTAAAGTTAGGGTTAGGGTTAGGATTAAGGTTAGTGTTAGGGTTAGGGTTAGGGTTAGGGTAAGGGTTAGGGTTAGGGTTAGGGTTAGGGTTAGGGTTAGGGTTAGGATTAGGGTTAGGGTTAGGGTTAGGGTTAGGATTAGTGTTCTCTTAGGGTTAGGGTAAGGGTTAGGGTTAGGGTTAGGGTTAGAGTTAGGGAAAGGGTTACGGTTAGTTTTAGGGTTAGGGTTAGTGTTAGGGTTAGGGTTAGGGTTAGTGTTAGGGTTCTCTTAGGGTAAGGGTTAGGGTTAGGGTTAGTGATCTCTTAGGTTTAGGTTTAGGGTTAGGGTAACAATTAGGGTTAGGGTTACAGTTGGGGGTAGGGATAGTATTCTCTTAGGGTTAGCGTTAGGGTTAGGGTTAGGTTTAGTGTTAGGATTAGGGTTAGGGTTACTGTTAGGTTTAGGGTTAGGGTTAGTGTTCTCTTAGGGTTAGGGTTACGGTTAGGGATAGGGTTAGGGTTAGGGTTAGGTTTAGGGTTAGGATTAGGGTTAGGGTTAGTGTTAGTGTTCTCTTAGGCTTAGGGTTAGGGTTAGGGTTAGGGTTAGTGATCTCTTAGGTTTAGGTTTAGGGTTAGTGTTTGGGTTAGGGTTAGGGTTAGGGTTAGGGTTAGGGTTAGGGTTAGGGTTACTGTTAGGGTTATGGTTAGGATTAGGGTTAGGGTTAGTGTTCTCTTGTTAGGGTTAGGGTTAGGGTTAGGGTTAGGGTTAGGGTTAGGTTTAGGGTTAGGGTTAGGGTTAGGATTAAGGTTAGGTTTAGGGTTAGGGTTAGTGTTCTCTTAGGGTTAGGGTTAGAGTTAGGGTTTGGGTTAGGGTTGGGGTTAGGTTTATGTTTAGGGTTAGGGTTAGGATTAAGGTTAGGGTTATGGTTAGTGTTCTCTTAGGGTTAGGGTTAGGGTTAGTGTTAGTGTTAGGGTTAGGGTTAGGGTTAGGGTTAGGTTTAGGGTTACGATTAGGATTAGGATTAGTGTTCTCTAAGGGTTAGGGTTAGGGTTAGGGTTAGGTTTAGGGTTAAGATTAGGGTTAGGGTTAGGGTTAGGTTTAGGGTTAGGGTTAGGTTTAGGGTTAGGATTAAGGTTAGTGTTAGGGTTAGGGTTAGGGTTAGGGTTAGGGTTAGGACAAGGATTAGGGTTAGGGTTAGGGTTAGGTTTAGCGTTAGGGGTAGGGTTAGTGTTAGGGTTAGGGTTAGGGTAAGGGTTAGGGTTACGGTTAGGATTAAGGTTACGTTAGGGTTAGGGTTAGTGTTCTCTTAGAGTTAGGGTTACGGTTAGGGTTAGGGTTAGGGTTAGTGTGAGGCTTAGGCTTAGGGTTAGGGTTAGGGTTAGTGTTAGGGTTAGGTTTAGGATTAGTGTTCTCTAAGGGTTAGGGTTAGGGTTAGGATTAGGGTTAGGATTAGGTTTAGGGTTAGGGTTAGGTTTAGGGCTAGGGTTAGGTTTAGTGTTAGGGGTAGGGTTAGGGTTAGGTTTAGGGTTCATGTTAGGGTTAGGGTTAGGGTTAGGATTAAGGATAGTGTTAGGGTTAGGATAAGGATTAGGGTTAGGGTTAGGGTTAGGTTTAGCGTTAGGTGTAGGGTTAGGGTTAGGGTTAGGGTAAGGTTTACGGTTACGGTTAGGATTAAGGTTAGGTTAGGGTTAGGGTTAGTGTTAGGGTTAGGGTTAGGGTTAAAGTTAGCGTTACGGTTCTCTTATGGTTAGGGTTAGGGTTAGGGTTAGTGATCTCTTAGGTTTAGGTTTAGGGTTAGGTTAAGGGTTAGGGTTAGGTTTAGGGGTAGGGGAAGGTTTGGGGTTTTGGTTCTCTTAGGGTTTGGGTTAGGGTTAGGGTTAGTGTTCTCTTAGTGTTAGGGTTAGGGTTAGGGTTAGGGTTAGGTTTAGGGTTAGGGTTAGGGTTAGGGTTAGGGTTAGGGTTAGTATTCACTTAGGGTAAGGGTTAGGGTTAGGTTTAGGGTTAGGGTTAGGGTTAGGGTTAGGGTTAGGGTTAGGGTTAGGGTTACGGTTAGGGTTAGGGTTAGGGTTAGGGTTAGGGTTAGGGTTAGGGTTAGGGTTCTCTTAGGGTTAGAGTTACGGTTAGGGATAGGGTTAGGGTTAGGGTTAGGTTTAGGGTTAGGATTAGGGTTAGGGTTAGTGTTAGTGTTCTCTTAGGCTTAGGGTTACGGTTAGGGTTAGGGTTATAGTTAGGGTTAGGTTAGGGTTAGGGTTAGGTTAGGGTTAGGGTTAGGGTTAGGGTTAGCGTTAGGGTTAGGGTTAGGGTTAGCGTTAGGGTTAGGGTTAGCGTTACGGTTAGGGTTAGGGTTAGGGTTAGTGATCTCTTAGTTTTAGGTTTATGGTTAGGGTTAGGGTTAGGGTTAGGGTAAGGGTTAGGGTTAGGGTTAGGGTTAGGATCAGTGTTCTCTTAGGGTTAGATTTAGGGTTATTGATAGGTTTAGGGTTAGGGTCAGGGTTAAGGTTAGGGTAAGGCTTAGGGTTAGGGATAGGGTTAGGGTTAGGGTTAGGGTTAAAGTTAGGGTTAGGGTTAGGATTAAGGTTAGTGTTAGGGTTAGGGTTAGGGTTAGGGTTAGGGTAAGGGTTAGGGTTAGGGTTAGGGTTAGGGTTAGGGTTAGGGTTAGGGTTAGGGTTAGGGTTAGGGTTAGGGTTAGTGTTCTCTTAGGGTTAGGGTAAGGGTTAGGGTTAGGGTTAGGATTAGGGTTAGGATTAGGTTTAGGGTTAGGGTTAGGTTTAGGGCTAGGGTTAGGTTTAGTGTTAGGGGTAGGGTTAGGGTTAGGTTTAGGGTTCATGTTAGGGTTAGGGTTAGGGTTATGATTAAGGATAGTGTTAGGGTTAGGATAAGGATTAGGGTTAGGGTTAGGGTTAGGTTTAGCGTTAGGGGTAGGGTTAGGGTTAGGGTTAGGGTTAGGGTAAGGTTTACGGTTACGGTTAGGATTAAGGTTAGGTTAGGGTTAGGGTTAGTGTTAGGGTTAGGGTTAGGGTTAAAGTTAGCGTTACGGTTCTCTTATGGTTAGGGTTAGGGTTAGGGTTAGTGATCTCTTAGGTTTAGGTTTAGGGTTAGGTTAAGGGTTAGGGTTAGGTTTAGGGGTAGGGGAAGGTTTGGGGTTAGGGTTCTCTTAGGGTTTGGGTTAGGGTTAGGGTTAGGGAAAGGGTTACGGTTAGTTTTAGGGTTAGGGTTAGTGTTAGGGTTAGGGTTAGGGTTAGTGTTAGGGTTCTCTTAGGGTAAGGGTTAGGGTTAGGGTTAGTGATCTCTTAGGTTTAGGTTTAGGGTTAGGGTAACAATTAGGGTTAGGGTTACAGTTGGGGGTAGGGATAGTATTCTCTTAGGGTTAGCGTTAGGGTTAGGGTTAAGTTTAGTGTTAGGATTAGGGTTAGGGTTACTGTTAGGTTTAGGGTTAGGGTTAGTGTTCTCTTAGGGTTAGGGTTACGGTTAGGGATAGGGTTAGGGTTAGGGTTAGGTTTAGGGTTAGGATTAGGGTTAGGGTTAGTGTTAGTGTTCTCTTAGGCTTAGGGTTAGGGTTAGGGTTAGGGTTAGGGTTAGGGTTAGTGATCTCTTAGGTTTAGGTTTAGGGTTAGTGTTTGGGTTAGGGTTAGGGTTAGGGTTAGGGTTAGGGTTAGGGTTAGGGTTACTGTTAGGGTTATGGTTAGGATTAGGGTTAGGGTTAGTGTTCTCTTGTTAGGGTTAGGGTTAGGGTTAGGGTTAGGGTTAGGGTTAGGGTTAGGTTTAGGGTTAGGGTTAGGGTTAGGATTAAGGTTAGGTTTAGGGTTAGGGTTAGTGTTCTCTTAGGGTTAGGGTTAGAGTTAGGGTTTGGGTTAGGGTTGGGGTTAGGTTTATGTTTAGGGTTAGGGTTAGGATTAAGGTTAGGGTTATGGTTAGTGTTCTCTTAGGGTTAGGGTTAGGGTTAGTGTTAGTGTTAGGGTTAGGGTTAGGGTTAGGGTTAGGTTTAGGGTTACGATTAGGGTTAGGATTAGTGTTCTCTAAGGGTTAGGGTTAGGGTTAGGGTTAGGGTTAGGTTTAGGGTTAAGATTAGGGTTAGGGTTAGGGTTAGGTTTAGGTTTAGCGTTAGGGGTAGGGTTAGGGTTAGGTTTAGGGTTAGGGTTAGGGTTAGGGTTAGGATTAAGGTTAGTGTTAGGGTTAGGGTTAGGGTTAGGGTTAGGGTTAGGACAAGGATTAGGGTTAGGGTTAGGGTTAGGTTTAGCGTTAGGGGTAGGGTTAGTGTTAGGGTTAGGGTTAGGGTAAGGGTTAGGGTTACGGTTAGGATTAAGGTTACGTTAGGGTTAGGGTTAGGGTTAGGGTTAGAGTTAGGGAAAGGGTTACGGTTAGGGTTAGGGTTAGGGTTAGTGTGAGGCTTAGGCTTAGGGTTAGGGTTAGGGTTAGTGTTAGGGTTAGGTTTAGGATTAGTGTTCTCTAAGGGTTAGGGTTAGGGTTAGGATTAGGGTTAGGATTAGGTTTAGGGTTAGGGTTAGGTTTAGGGCTAGGGTTAGGTTTAGTGTTAGGGGTAGGGTTAGGGTTAGGTTTAGGGTTCATGTTAGGGTTAGGGTTAGGGTTAGGATTAAGGATAGTGTTAGGGTTAGGATAAGGATTAGGGTTAGGGTTAGGGTTAGGTTTAGCGTTAGGGGTAGGGTTAGGGTTAGGGTTAGGGTAAGGTTTACGGTTACGGTTAGGATTAAGGTTAGGTTAGGGTTAGGGTTAGTGTTAGGGTTAGGGTTAGGGTTAAAGTTAGCGTTACGGTTCTCTTATGGTTAGGGTTAGGGTTAGGGTTAGTGATCTCTTAGGTTTAGGTTTAGGGTTAGGTTAAGGGTTAGGGTTAGGTTTAGGGGTAGGGGAAGGTTTGGGGTTTTGGTTCTCTTAGGGTTTGGGTTAGGGTTAGGGTTAGTGTTCTCTTAGTGTTAGGGTTAGGGTTAGGGTTAGGGTTAGGTTTAGGGTTAGGGTTAGGGTTAGGGTTAGGGTTAGGGTTAGTATTCACTTAGGGTAAGGGTTAGGGTTAGGTTTAGGGTTAGGGTTAGGGTTAGGGTTAGGGTTAGGTTTAGGGTTAGGGTTACGGTTAGGGTTAGGGTTAGGGTTAGGGTTAGGGTTAGGGTTAGGGTTAGGGTTCTCTTAGGGTTAGAGTTACGGTTAGGGATAGGGTTAGGGTTAGGGTTAGGTTTAGGGTTAGGATTAGGGTTAGGGTTAGTGTTAGTGTTCTCTTAGGCTTAGGGTTACGGTTAGGGTTAGGGTTATGGTTACGGTTAGGTTAGGGTTAGGGTTAGGTTAGGGTTAGGGTTAGGGTTAGGGTTAGGGTTAGGGTTAGGGTTAGGGTTAGCGTTACGGTTAGGGTTAGCGTTACGGTTAGGGTTAGGGTTAGGGTTAGTGATCTCTTAGTTTTAGGTTTATGGTTAGGGTTAGGGTTAGGGTTAGGGTAAGGGTTAGGGTTAGGGTTAGGGTTAGGATCAGTGTTCTCTTAGGGTTAGAGTTAGGGTTATTGATAGGTTTAGGGTTAGGGTCAGGGTTAAGGTTAGGGTAAGGCTTAGGGTTAGGGTTAGGGTTAGGGTTAGGGTTAGGGTTAAAGTTAGGGTTAGGGTTAGGATTAAGGTTAGTGTTAGGGTTAGGGTTAGGGTTAGGGTTAGGGTAAGGGTTAGGGTTAGGGTTAGGGTTAGGGTTAGGGTTAGGGTTAGGGTTAGGGTTAGGGTTAGGATTAGGGTTAGGGTTAGGGTTAGGGTTAGGATTAGTGTTCTCTTAGGGTTAGGGTAAGGGTTAGGGTTAGGGTTAGGATTAGGGTTAGGATTAGGTTTAGGGTTAGGGTTAGGTTTAGGGCTAGGGTTAGGTTTAGTGTTAGGGGTAGGGTTAGGGTTAGGTTTAGGGTTCATGTTAGGGTTAGGGTTAGGGTTAGGATTAAGGATAGTGTTAGGGTTAGGATAAGGATTAGGGTTAGGGTTAGGGTTAGGTTTAGCGTTAGGGGTAGGGTTAGGGTTAGGGTTAGGGTTAGGGTAAGGTTTACGGTTACGGTTAGGATTAAGGTTAGGTTAGGGTTAGGGTTAGTGTTAGGGTTAGGGTTAGGGTTAAAGTTAGCGTTACGGTTCTCTTATGGTTAGGGTTAGGGTTAGGGTTAGTGATCTCTTAGGTTTAGGTTTAGGGTTAGGTTAAGGGTTAGGGTTAGGTTTAGGGGTAGGGGAAGGTTTGGGGTTAGGGTTCTCTTAGGGTTTGGGTTAGGGTTAGGGTTAGTGTTCTCTTAGTGTTAGGGTTAGGGTTAGGGTTAGGGTTAGGTTTAGGGTTAGGGTTAGGGTTAGGGTTAGGGTTAGGGTTAGTATTCACTTAGGGTAAGGGTTAGGTTTAGGTTTAGGGTTAGGGTTAGGGTTAGGGTTAGGGTTAGGGTTACGGTTAGGGTTAGGGTTAGGGTTAGGGTTAGGGTTAGGGTTAGGGTTAGGGTTAGGGTTAGGGTTAGGGTTCTCTTAGGGTTAGGGTTACGGTTAGGGATAGGGTTAGGGTTAGGGTTAGTTTTAGGGTTACGATTAGGGTTAGGGTTAGTGTTAGTGTTCTCTTAGGCTTAGGGTTACGGTTAGGGTTAGGGTTATGGTTAGGGTTAGGTTAGGGTTAGGGTTAGGTTAGGGTTAGGGTTAGGGTTAGGGTTAGGGTTAGGGTTAGGGTTAGGGTTAGCGTTAGGGTTAGGGTTAGCGTTACGGTTAGGGTTAGGGTTAGGGTTAGTGATTTCTTAGTTTTAGGTTTATGGTTAGGGTTAGGGTTAGGGTAAGGGTTAGGGTTAGGGTTAGGTTTAGGATCAGTGTTCTCTTAGGGTTAGAGTTAGGGTTATTGATAGGTTTAGGGTTAGTGTTAGGGTTAAGGTTAGGGTAAGGCTTAGGGTTAGGGTTAGGGTTAGGGTTAGGGTTAAAGTTAGGGTTAGGGTTAGGATTAAGGTTAGTGTTAGGGTTAGGGTTAGGGTTAGGGTAAGGGTTAGGGTTAGGGTTAGGGTTAGGGTTAGGGTTAGGATTAGGGTTAGGGTTAGGGTTAGGGTTAGGATTAGTGTTCTCTTAGGGTTAGGGTAAGGGTTAGGGTTAGGGTTAGGGTTAGAGTTAGGGAAAGTGTTAGGGTTAGTTTTAGGGTTAGGGTTAGTGTTAGGGTTAGGGTTAGGGTTAGTGTTAGGGTTCTCTTAGGGTAAGGGTTAGGGTTAGGGTTAGTGATCTCTTAGGTTTAGGTTTAGGGTTAGGGTAACAATTAGGGTTAGGGTTACAGTTGGGTGTAGGGATAGTATTCTCTTAGGGTTAGCGTTAGGGTTAGGGTTAGGTTTAGTGTTAGGATTAGGGTTAGGGTTACTGTTAGGTTTAGGGTTAGGGTTAGTGTTCTCTTAGGGTTAGGGTTACGGTTAGGGATAGGGTTAGGGTTAGGGTTAGGTTTAGGGTTAGGATTAGGGTTAGGGTTAGTGTTAGTGTTCTCTTAGGCTTAGGGTTAGGGTTAGGGTTAGGGTTAGGGTTAGTGATCTCTTAGGTTTAGGTTTAGGGTTAGTGTTTGGGTTAGGGTTAGGGTTAGGGTTAGGGTTAGGGTTAGGGTTAGGATTACTGTTAGGGTTATGGTTAGGATTAGGGTTAGGGTTAGTGTTCTCTTGTTAGGGTTAGGGTTAGGGTTAGGGTTAGGGTTAGGGTTAGGTTTAGGGTTAGGGTTAGGGTTAGGATTAAGGTTAGGTTTAGGGTTAGGGTTAGTGTTCTCTTAGGGTTAGGGTTAGAGTTAGGGTTTGGGTTAGGGTTGGGGTTAGGTTTATGTTTAGGGTTAGGGTTAGGATTAAGGTTAGGGTTATGGTTAGTGTTCTCTTAGGGTTAGGGTTAGGGTAAGTGTTAGTGTTAGGGTTAGGGTTAGGGTTAGGGTTAGTTTTAGGGTTATGATTAGGGTTAGGATTAGTGTTCTCTAAGGGTTAGGGTTAGGGTTAGGGTTAGGGTTAGGTTTAGGGTTAAGATTAGGGTTAGGGTTAGGGTTAGGTTTAGGTTTAGCGTTAGGGGTAGGGTTAGGGTTAGGTTTAGGGTTAGGGTTAGGGTTAGGGTTAGGATTAAGGTTAGTGTTAGGGTTAGGGTTAGGGTTAGGGTTAGGGTTAGGGTTAGGGTTAGGTCAAGGATTAGGGTTAGGGTTAGGGTTAGGTTTAGCGTTAGGGGTAGGGTTAGTGTTAGGGTTAGGGTTAGGGTAAGGGTTAGGGTTACCTTTAGGATTAAGGTTACGTTAGGGTTAGGGTTAGTGTTCTCTTAGAGTTAGGGTTAGGGTTAGGGTTAGGGTTAGAGTTAGGGAAAGGGTTACGGTTAGGGTTAGGGTTAGGGTTAGTGTGAGGCTTAGGGTTAGGGTTAGGGTTAGTGTTCTCTTAGGGTTAGGGTTAGGGTTAGGGTTAGGGTTAGGGTTAGGGTTCTCTTAGGATTAGGGTTAGGTTTAGGGTTAGATTTAGGGTTAGGGTTAGGATTAAGGTTAGTGTTAGGGTTAGGGTTAGGGTTAGGGTTAGGGTAAGGGTTAGGGTTAGGGTTAGGGTTAGGGTTAGGGTTAGGGTTAGGGTTAGGATTAGGGTTAGGGTTAGGGTTAGGGTTAGGATTAGTGTTCTCTTAGGGTTAGGGTAAGGGTTAGGGTTAGGGTTAGGATTAGGGTTAGGATTAGGTTTAGGGTTAGGGTTAGGTTTAGGGCTAGTTTTAGGTTTAGTGTTAGGGGTAGGGTTAGGGTTAGGTTTAGGGTTCATGTTAGGGTTAGGGTTAGGGTTAGGATTAAGGATAGTGTTAGGGTTAGGATAAGGATTAAGGTTAGGGTTAGGGTTAGGTTTAGCATTAGGGGTAGGGTTAGGGTTAGGGTTAGGGTTAGGGTAAGGTTTACGGTTACGGTTAGGATTAAGGTTAGGTTAGGGTTAGGGTTAGTGTTAGGGTTAGGGTTAGGGTTAAAGTTAGCGTTACGGTTCTCTTATGGTTAGGGTTAGGGTTAGGGTTAGTGATCTCTTAGGTTTAGGTTTAGGGTTAGGTTAAGGGTTAGGGTTAGGTTTAGGGGTAGGGGAAGGTTTGGGGTTAGGGTTCTCTTAGGGTTTGGGTTAGGGTTAGGGTTAGTGTTCTCTTAGTGTTAGGGTTAGGGTTAGGGTTAGGGTTAGGTTTAGGGTTAGGGTTAGGTTTAGGGTTAGGGTTAGGGTTAGTATTCACTTAGGGTAAGGGTTAGGTTTAGGTTTATGGTTAGGGTTAGGGTTAGGGTTAGGGTTAGGGTTAGGGTTAGGGTTACGGTTAGGGTTAGGGTTAGGGTTAGGGTTAGGGTTAGGGTTAGGGTTAGGGTTAGGGTTAGGGTTAGGGTTAGGGTTCTCTTAGGGTTAGGGTTACGGTTAGGGATAGGGTTAGGGTTAGGGTTAGGTTTAGGGTTAGGATTAGGGTTAGGGTTAGTGTTAGTGTTCTCTTAGGCTTAGGGTTACGGTTAGGGTTAGGGTTATGGTTAGGGTTAGGTTAGGGTTAGGGTTAGGTTAGGGTTAGGGTTAGGGTTAGGGTTAGGGTTAGGGTTAGGGTTAGGGTTAGCGTTAGGGTTAGGGTTAGCGTTACGGTTAGGGTTAGGGTTAGGGTTAGTGATCTCTTAGTTTTAGGTTTATGGTTAGGGTTAGGGTTAGGGTTAGGGTAAGGGTTAGGGTTAGGGTTAGGTTTAGGATCAGTGTTCTCTTAGGGTTAGAGTTAGGGTTATTGATAGGTTTAGGGTTAGGGTTAGGGTTAAGGTTAGGGTAAGGCTTAGGGTTAGGGTTAGGGTTAGGGTTAGGGTTAGGGTTAAAGTTAGGGTTAGGGATAGGATTAAGGTTAGTGTTAGGGTTAGGGTTAGGGTTAGGGTTAGGGTAAGGGTTAGGGTTAGGGTTAGGGTTAGGGTTAGGGTTAGGGTTAGGGTTAGGATTAGGGTTAGGGTTAGGGTTAGGGTTAGGATTAGTGTTCTCTTAGGGTTAGGGTAAGGGTTAGGGTTAGGGTTAGGGTTAGAGTTAGGGAAAGGGTTACGGTTAGTTTTAGGGTTAGGGTTAGTGTTAGGGTTAGGGTTAGGGTTAGTGTTAGTGTTCTCTTAGGCTTAGGGTTAGGGTTAGGGTTAGGGTTATGGTTAGGGTTAGGTTAGGGTTAGGGTTAGGGTTAGGGTTAGGGTTAGTGATCTCTTAGGTTTAGGTTTAGGGTTAGTGTTTGGGTTAGGGTTAGGGTTAGGGTTAGGGTTAGGGTTAGGGTTAGGGTTACTGTTAGGGTTATGGTTAGGATTAGGGTTAGGGTTAGTGTTCTCTTGTTAGGGTTAGGGTTAGGGTTAGGGTTAGGGTTAGGTTTAGTGTTAGGGTTAGGGTTAGGATTAAGGTTAGGTTTAGGGTTAGGGTTAGTGTTCTCTTAGGGTTAGGGTTAGAGTTAGGGTTTGGGTTAGGGTTCGGGTTAGGTTTATGTTTAGGGTTAGGGTTAGGATTAAGGTTAGGGTTATGGTTAGTGTTCTCTTAGGGTTAGGGTTAGGGTTAGTGTTAGTGTTAGGGGTAGGGTTAGGGTTAGGGTTAGGTTTAGGGTTATGATTAGGGT
>NW_028137334.1:714608-717108 GCF_965140915.1 Aythya marila | reverse complement strand
GGTTTAGGGTTAGGGTTAGGGTTAGGGTTTGGTTAGGGTTAGGGTTAGGGTTAGGGTTAGTTTTAGGGTTAGATTTAGGATTAGCGTTAGGGTTAGGGTTAGGTTTTGGTTAGGTTTAGGGTTAGGGTTAGGGTTAGTTTTAGGGTTAGCTTTAGGATTAGCGTTAGGGTTAGGGTTAGGGTTAGGGTTCTCTTAGGGTTAGGGTTAGTGTTAGGGTTAGGGTTAGGGTTAGGGTTAGGGTTAGTGTTCTCTTAGGTTTACGGTTAGGGTTAGGGTTAGGGTTAGGGTTAGGGTTAGTGATCTCTTAGGTTTAGGTTTAGGGTTAGGGTAAGGGTTAGGGTTAGGGTTAGGGTTAGGGTTAGGGATGGGTTAGGGGTAGGGTTAGGGTTAGCGTTCTCTTTGGGTTTGGGATAGGGTTAGGGTTAGTGTTCTCTTAGGGTTAGGGTTAGGGTTAGGGTTAGGGTTAGGGTTAGGGTTAGGGTTAGTATTCTCTTAGGGTTAGGGTTAGGGTTAGGGTTGGGATTAGGGTTAGGGTTAGGGTTAGTGTTAGTGTTCTCTTAGGCTTAGGGTTAGGGTTAGGGTTATGGTTAGGGTTAGGTTAGGGTAAGGGTTAGGGTTAGGGTTAGGGTTAGGGTTAGGGTTAGGGTTAGGATTAGGGTTATGGTTAGTGTTAGTGTTCTCTTAGGCTTAGGGTTAGGGTTAGGGTTATGGTTAGGGTTAGGTTAGGGTTAGGGTTAGGGTTAGGGTTAGGGTTAGGTTTAGGGTTAGTGTTAGTGTTAGGGTTAGGGTTAGGGTTAGGGTTAGGGTTAGGGTTAGGGTTAGGGTTAGGGTTCTCTTAGGGTTAGGGTTAGGTTTAGGATTAGTGATCTCTTAGGGTTAGGGTTAGGGTTCTGTTAGGGTTAGGGTAAGGGTTAGGGTTAGGGGTAGGGTTAGGGTTAGGATTCTCTTAGGGTTTGGGTTAGGGTTAGTGTTAGTGTTCTCTTAGGGTTAGGGTTAGGGTTAGGGTTAGTATTCAGTATGGGTTATGGTTAGGGTTAGGGTTTGTGTTAGGGTTAGGGTTAGGGTTCGGGTTAGGGTTAGGGTTAGGGTTAGTGTTCTCTTAGGGTTAGGGTTAGGGTTAGGGTTAGGGTTAGGGTTATGGTTAGGGTTATGTTAGGGTTAGGGTTAGGGTTAGGGCTAGTGATCTCTTAGGTTTAGGTTTAGGGTTAGGGTTAGCGTTAGGTTTAGGGTTAGGGTTAGGGTTAGGGTTAGTGTTAGGATTATGGTTAGGGTTAGGGTTAGGGTTAGTGTTCTCTTAGGGTTAGGGTTAGGGTTATTGATAGGGTTAGGGTTAGGGTTAGTGTTCTCTTAGAGTTAGGGTTATGGTTAGGGTTAGGGTTAGTGTTAGGGAAAGGGTTACCGTTAGGGTTAGGTTTAAGGATAGTGTTAGGGTTAGGGTTAGGGTTAGGGTTCTCTTAGGGTTAGGGTTAGGGTTAGTGATCTCTTAGGTTTAGGTTTAGGGTTAGGGTAAGGGTTAGGGTTACGGTTAGGATTTGGGTTAGGGTTAGGGTTAGGGTTAGGTTTAGGGTTAGTATTAAGGTTAGTATTAGGGTTAGGGTTAGTGTTCTCTTAGAGTTACGGTTAGGGTTAGGGCTAGGGATTGATTTAGGGAAAGGGTTACAATTAAGGTTAGGGTTAGTGTTAGGGTTAGTCTTAGGGTTAGGGTTACGGTTCTCTTAGGGTTAGGGTTAGGGTTAGTGTTCTCTTAGGAATAGGGTTAGGGTTAATGTTAGGATTAGGGTTAGGTTTAGGGTTAGGGTTAGGGTTAGGGTTAGGGTTAGGGTTAGGGTTAGTGTTCTCTTGGTAGGCTTAGGGTTAGGGTTAGGGTTAGGGTTAGGGTTAGGGTTAGGGTTAGGGTTAGGGTTAGGGTTAGGTTTGGGGTTAGGGTTAGGGTTAGTGTTAGGGTTAGGGTTAGTGTTCTCTTAGGCTTAGGGTTAGGGTTATGGTTAGCTTTAAAGTTAGGGTAAGGGTTAGGTTTAGGGTTAGGGTTAGGGTTAGGGTTAGGGTTAGGGTTAGGGTTAGGGTTAGGGTTATGTTTAGGGTTAGGGTTAGGGTTAGGGTTAGGGTTAGGGTTAGGGTTAGGGTAAGGTGAGGGTTAGGGTTAGGGTTTGGGTTAGTGTTCACTTAGGCTTAGGGTTAGGGTTTGAATTAGGGTTATGGTTAGGGTTAGGTTAGGGTTAGGGTTAGGGTTAGGGTTAGGGTTAGGGTTAGGGTTAGGGTTAGGGTTAGGGTTAGGGTTAGGGTTAGGGTAAGGGTTAGTGTTAGGGTTAGGGTTACGGTTAGGGTTATGGTTAGGGTTAGGGTTAGTGATCTCTTATGTTTAGGTTTAGGGTTAGGGTTACAGTTAGGGTTAGGGTTAGGGTTAGGGTTAGGGTTCTCTTAGGGTTAGGGTTACGGTTAGGATTAGTGATCTCTTAGGGTTAGGGCTAGGGTTCTCTTAGGGTTAGGGTAAGGGTTAGGG
>NW_028137334.1:629608-634608 GCF_965140915.1 Aythya marila | reverse complement strand
TGTTAGATTTACGGTTAGGGTTAGGGTTAAGGATAGATAAAGGGAAAGGGTTTCAATTAGGGTTAGGCTTAGTGTTAGGGTTAGGATTAGGGTTAGGGTTAGGGTTCTCTTAGGGTTAGGGTTAGGGTTAGGGTTAGGGTTAGGGTTAGGGTTAGGGTAAGGGTTAGGATTAGGGTTAGGCTAAGGGTTAGGGTTAGGGTTAGGGTTAGGGTTAGTGTTAGGTTTAGGGTTAGGGTTAGGGTTCTCTTGTTAGGGTTAGGGTTAGGGTTAGGGTTAGGGTTAGGGTTAGGGTTAGGATTAGGGTTAGGGTTAGGGTTAGGGTTAGGGTTAGGGTTAGGGTTAGGGTTAGGGTTAGGGTTCTCTTAGCGTTAGGGTTAGGGTTAGGGTTAGGGTTAGGGTTAGGGTTAGGGTTAGGGTTCTCTTAGTGTTAAGGTTAGTGTTAGGGTTAGGGTTAGGGTTAGTGTTAGGGTTAGGGTTAGGGTTAGTGTTAGGGTTAGGGTTAGGGTTAGGGTTAGGGTTAGGGTTAGGGTTAGGGTTAGGGTTAGGGTTAGGGTTAGGGTTAGGGTTAGGGTTCTCTTAGGGTTAGGGTTAAGGTTAGGGTTAGGGTTAGGGTTAGGGTTAGGGTTAGGGTTAGTGTTCTCTTAGGGTTAGACTTAGGGTTAGGGATAGGCTTAGGGTTAGGGTTAGGTTTGGGGTTAGGGTTAGGGTTAGGGTTACGGTTAGGGTTCTCTTAGGCTTAGGGTTAGTGTTAGGGTTATGGTTAGGGTTAGGTAAGGGTTAGGGTTAGGGTTAGGGTTAGGGTTAACGTTAGGGTTAGGGTTAGGGTTAGGGTTACGGTTAGGGTTAGGGTTAGGGTTAGGTTTTGGATTAGGTTTAGGGTTAGGGTTAGGGTTAGTTTTAGGGTTAGGTTTAGGATTAGCGTTAGGGTTAGGGTTAGGGTTAGGGTTAGGGTTCTCTTAGGGTTAGGGTTAGGGTTAGGGTTAGGTTTAGTGTTCTCTTAGGGTTAGGGTTAAGGTTAGGGTTAGGGTTAGGGTTAGGGTTAAGGTTAGGGTTAGCGTTAGGGTTAGGGTTAGGGTTAGGGTTAGGGTTAGGTTTAGGGTTAGTGATCTCTTAGATTTAGGTTTAGGGTTACGGTAAGGGTTATGGTTAGGGTTAGGGTTAGGGTTAGGGTTAGGGGTAGGGTTAGGTTTAGGGTTCTCTTAGGGTTAGGGTTAGGGTTAGGGTTAGTGTTCTCTTAGGGTTAGGGTTAGGGTTAGGGTTAGGATTAGGGTTAGGGTTAGGGTTAGGGTTAGGGTTAGGGCTAGGGTTAGGGCTAGGGTTAGGGTTACGGTTAGGGTTAGGGTTAGGGTTAGGGTTAGGGTTAGTGTTCTCTTAGGGTTAGGGTTACGGTTAGGTATAGGGTTAGGGTTAGGGTTAGGTTTAGGGTTAGGATTAGCGTTAGGGTTAGTGTTAGTGTACTCTTAGGCTTAGGGTTAGGGTTAGGGTTAGGGTTATGGTTAGGGTTAGGTTAGGGTTAGGGTTAGGGTTAGGGTTAGTGTTATGGTTAGGGTTACGGTTAGCGTTAGGGTTAGGGTTAGGTTTAGGGTTAGGGTTAGGGTTAGGGTTAGGGTTAGGGTTAAAGTAAGGGTTAGGGTTAGGGTTAGGGTTAGGCTTAGGCTTAGGCTTAGGCTTAGGCTTAGGCTTCGGCTTAGGCTTAGGTTTAGGTTTAGGCTTAGGCTTAGGCTTAGGCTTAGGGTTAGGCTTAGGGTTAGGGTTAGGTTTAGGGTTAGGGTTAGGGTTAGGGTTAGGGTTAGGGTTAGGGTTAGGGTTAGGGTTAGGGTTAGGGTTAACGTTAGGATTAGGGTTAGGGTTAGGGTTAGGGTTAGGGTTAGGGTTAGGGTTATCGTTCTCTTAGGGTTAGGGTTACGTTTAGGGTTAGGGTTAGGGTTAGGGTTAGGATTAAGGTTAGGGTTAGGGTTAGTGTTCTCTTAGGGTTAGGGTTAGGGTTAGGGTTAGGTTTAGGGTTAGGGTTTGGATTAGGGTTAGGGTTAGGGTTAGGGTTAGCGTTAGTTTTAGGGTTAGGATTAAGGTTAGTGTTAGGGTTAGTGCTAGTGTTCTCTTAGATTTACGGTTAGGGTTAGGTTTAGGGATAGATTAAGGGAAAGGGTTTCAATTAGGGTTAGGCTTAGTGTTAGGGTTAGGATTAGGGTTAGGGTTAGGGTTCTCTTAGGGTTAGGGTTAGGGTTAGGGTTAGGGTTAGGGTTAGGGTTAGGGTTAGGGTTAGGGTTAGGCTAAGGGTTAGGGTTAGGGTTAGGATTAGGGTTATTGTAAGGTTTAGGGTTAGGGTTAGTGTTCTCTTGTTAGGGTTAGGGTTAGGGTTAGTGTTCTCTTGTTAGGGTTAGGGTTAGGGTTAGGGTTAGGGTTAGGGTTAGGGTTAGGGTTAGGGTTCTCTTAGCGTTAGGGTTAAGGTTAGGGTTAGGGATCTCTTAGGGTTAGGGTTCTTTTAGGGTTAGGGTTAGGGTAACGGTTAGGGTTAGTGTTCTCTTAGGGTTAGGGTTAGGGTTAGGGTTAGGGTTAGGGTTAGGGTTAGGGTTAGGGTTAGGGTTAGGGTTAGGGTTAGTGTTCTCTTTGGGTTAGAGTTAGGGTTAGGGATATTCTTAGGGTTAGGGTTAGGTTTGGGGTTAGGGTTAGGGTTAGGGTTACGGTTAGTGTTCTCTTAGGCTTAGGGTTAGTGTTAGGGTTATGGTTAGGTTTAGGTAAGGGTTAGGGTTAGGGTTAGGGTTAGGGTTAGGGTTCTCTTAGGGTTAGGGTTAGGGTTAGGGTTAGTGTTCTCTTAGGGTTAGGGTTAGGGTTAGGGTTAGGGTTAGTGTTCTCTTAGGGTTAGGGTTAGGGTTAGGGATAGGCTTAAGGTTAGGGTTAGGTTTGGGGTTAGACTTAGGGTTAGGGTTAGTGTTCTCTTAGGCTTAGGGTTAGGGTTAGTGTTAGGGTTATGGTTAGGGTTAGGGTTAGGGTTAGGGTTAACGTTAAGGTTAGGGTTAGGGTTAGGGTTAGGGTTAGGGTTTCGGTTAGGGTTAGGGTTAGGGTTAGGTTTTGGGTTAGGTTTAGGGTTAGGGTTAGGATTAGTTTTAGGGTTAGGTTTAGGATTAGCGTTAGGGTTAGGGTTAGGGTTAGGGTTAGGGTTAGGGTTAGGGTTAGGGTTAGGGTTAGGGTTAGGTTTAGTGTTCTCTTAGGGTTAGGGTTAAGGTTAGGGTTAGGGTTAGGGTTAGGATAAGGGTTAGGGTTATGGTTAAGGTTAGGGTTAGGGTTAGGGATAGGGTTAAGGTTAGGGTTAGGGTTAGGGTTAGGGTTAGGGTTCGGGTTAGGGTTAGGGTTAGGGTTAGGGTTACGGTTAGGTTTAGGGTTATGGTTAGTGTTAGGGTTAGGGTTAGAGTTAGGGTTCTCTTAGGGTTAGGGTTAGGGTTAGGGTTAGGGTTAGGGTTAGGGTTCGGTTTAGGGTTAGGGTTAGGGTTAGGGTTAGGGTTAGGGTTAGGGTTAGGGTTAGGGTTAGGGTTAGGGTTAGGGTTAGTATTTGGGTTAGTGTTCCCTTAGGGTTCGGGTTAGGGTTAGGGTTATGGTTAGGGTTAGGTTAGGGTTAGGGTTAGGGTTAGGATTAGGGTTAGGGATAGGGTTAGGGTTAGGGTTAGGGTTAGGGTTAGGGTTAGTGATCTCTTACGTTTAGGTTTAGGGTTAGGGTTAGGTTTAGGGTTAGGGTTAGGGTTAGGGTTCTCTTAGGTTTAGGCTTAAGGTTAGGGTTAGGTTTAGGGTTAGGGTAAGGGTTAGTGTTAGGGTTAATGTTACGGTTAGGGTTCTCTTATGGTTAGGGTTAGGGTTCTCTTAGAGATAGGGTTAGGGTTAGGGTTAGGGTTAGGGTTAGTTTTATGGTTAGGTTAGGTTTAGGATTACTGTGCTCTTAGGGTTAGGGTTAGGGTTAGGGTTAGGGTTTGGATTAGGGTTAGGGTTAGGGTTAGGGTTAGCGTTAGGTTTAGGGTTAGGATTAAGGTTAGTGTTAGGGTTAGTGTTAGTGTTCTCTTAGATTTACGGTTAGGGTTAGGGTTAGGGATAGATAAAGGGAAAGGGTTTCAATTAGGGTTAGGCTTAGTGTTAGGGTTAGGATTAGGGTTAGGGTTAGGGTTCTCTTAGGGTTAGGGTTAGGGTTATGGTTAGGGTTAGGGTTAGGGTTAGGGTTAGGTTTAGGCTAAGGGTTAGGGTTAGGGTTAGGGTTAGGGTTAGTGTTAGGTTTAGGGTTAGGGTTAGGGTTAGGGTTCTCTTAGCGTTAGGGTTAAGGTTAGGGTTAGGGATCTCTTAGGGTTAGGGTTAGGGTTCTCTTAGTGTTAAGGTTAGGGTTAGGGTTAGGGTTAGGGTCAGTGTTAGGGTTAGGGTTAGGTTTAGGGTTAGGGTTAGGGTTAGGGTTAGGGTTAGGGTTAGGGTTAGGGTTAGGGTTAGGGTTAGGGTTCTCTTAGGGTTAGGGTTAAGGTTACGGTTAGGTTTAGGGTTAGGGTTAGGGTTAGGGTTAGGGTTAGGGTTAGTGTTCTCTTAGGGTTAGACTTAGGGTTAGGGATAGGCTTAGGGTTAGGGTTAGGTTTGGGGTTAGGGTTAGGGTTAGGGTTACGGTTAGGGTTCTCTTAGGCTTAGGGTTAGTGTTAGGGTTATGGTTAGGGTTAGGTAAGGGTTAGGGTTAGGGTTAGGGTTAGGGTTCTCTTAGGGTTAGGGTTAGGGTTAGGGTTAGGGTTAGGGTTAGTGTTAGTGTTCTCTTAGGGTTAGGGTTAGGGTTAGGGATAGGCTTAGGGTTAGGGTTAGGTTTGGGGTTAGTGTTAGGGTTAGGGTTAGTGTTCTCTTAGGCTTAGGGTTAGGGTAAGTGTTAGGGTTATGGTTAGGGTTAGGTTTAGGGTTAACGTTAGGGTTAGGGTTAGGGTTAGGGTTCCGGTTAGGGTTAGGGTTAGGGTTAGGTTTTGGATTAGGTTTAGGGTTAGGGTTAGGGTTAG
>NW_028137334.1:569608-574608 GCF_965140915.1 Aythya marila | reverse complement strand
TTACGGTTAGGGATAGGGTTAGGGTTAGGGTTAGGTTTAGGGATAGGATTAGGGTTATGGTTAGTGTTAGTGTTCTCTTAAGCTTAGGGTTAGGGTTAGGGTTAGGGTTATGGTTAGGGATAGGTTCGGGTTAGGGTTAGGGTTAGGGTTAGGGTTAGGGTTAGGGTTAGGGTTAGGGTTAGGGTTAGGGTTAGGGTTAGGGTAAGTGTTAGGGTTAGGGTTACGGTTAGGGTTAGGGTTAGGGTAAGGGTTAGTGATCTCTTAGCTTTAGGTTTAGGGTAGGGTTAGGGCTAAGGTTAGGGTTAGGGTTAGGGTTCTCTTAGGGTTAGGGTTAGGGTTAGGGTTAGGGTTAGGGTTAGGGTTAGGGTTAGGTTTAGGGTTAGCGTTAGGTTTAGGGTTAGGGTTAGGGTTAGGGTTAGGTTAGGGTTAGGGTTAGGGTTAGGGTTAGGGTTAGGGTTAGGGTTAGGGTTAGGGTTAGGGTTAGTTATCTCTTACGTTTAGGTTTAGGGTTTGGGTTAGGGTTAGGGTTAGTGTTCTCTTAGGGTTAGGGTTAGGGTTAGGGTTAGGGTTAGGGTTAGGGTTAGGGTTAGGGTTAGGGTTAGGGTTAGGGTTAGTGTTCTCTTAGGTTTAGGGTTAAGGTTAGGCTTAGGGTTAGGTTTAGAATAAGGGTTAGTGTTAGGGTTAAGGTTACGGTTAGGGTTCTCTTATGGTTAGGGTTAGGGTTAGGGTTAGAGATAGGGTTAGGATTAGGGTTAGTTTTAGGGTTAGGGTTAGGGTTAGGGTTAGGGTTAGGGTTAGGGTTAGGGTTAGGGTTAGGATTAGGATTAGGGTTAGCGTTAGGGTTAGGGTTAGGGTTAGGGTTAGGGTTAACGTTAGGGATAGGGTTAGGGTTAGGTTTAGGGATAGGATTAGGGTTATGGTTAGTGTTAGTGTTCTCTTAAGCTTATGGTTAGGGTTAGGGTTAGGGTTATGGTTAGGGTTAGGTTCGGTTTAGTGTTAGGGTTAGGGTTAGGGTTAGGGTTAGGGTTAGGGTTAGGTTTAGGGTAAGTGTTAGGGTTAGGGTTACGGTTAGGGTTAGGGTTAGGGTTAGGGTTCGTGATCTCTTAGCTTTAGGTTTAGGGTTAGGGCTAAGGTTAGGGTTAGGGTTAGGGTTCTCTTAGGGTTAGGATTAGGGTTAGGGTTAGGGTTAGGGTTAGGGTTAGGGTTAGGTTTAGGGTTAGCGTTAGGGTTAGGGTTAGGGTTAGGGTTAGGGTTAGGTTAGGGTTAGGGTTAGGGTTAGGGTTAGGTTTAGGGTTAGGGTAAGGGTTAGGGTTAGGGTTAGTTATCTCTTACGTTTAGGTTTAGGGTTTGGGTTAGGGTTAGTGTTCTCTTAGGTTTAGGGTTAGGGTTAGGGTTAGGGTTAGGGTTAGGGTTGGGGTAAGGGTTAGGGTTAGGATTAGGATTAGGGTTAGCGTTAGGGTTAGGGTTAGGGTCAGGGTTAGGGTTAGGGTTAGCGTTAGGGTTAGGGTTGGGGTAAGGGTTAGGGTAAGGGTTACGTTTAGGGTTAGGATTAGGGTTAGTGTTAGGATTAGGGTTAGGGTTAGGGTTAGTGTTAGGGTTCTCCTAGGGTTAGGGTTAGGGTTAGGGTTAGTGATCTCTTAGGTTTAGGTTTAGGGTTAGGGTAAGGGTAAGGGTTAGGGTTAGGGTTAGGGTTAGGGTTCTCTTAGGGTTAGGGTTAGGGTTAGGGTTACGGTTAGGGTTAGGGTTAGGGTTAGGGTTAGGGTTAGGGTTAGTGATCTCTTAGGTTTAGGTTTAGGGTTAGGGTAAGGGTTAGGGTTAGGGTTAGGGTTATGGTTAGGGTTACGGTTAGGTTTCTCTTATGGTTAGGGTTAGGGTTCTCTTAGAGTTAGGGTTAGGGTTAGGGTTAGGGTTAGTGTTAGGGTTAGGGTTAGGGTTAGGTTTTGGGTTAGTGTTAGGGTTAGTGTTACGGTTAGGGTTAGTGTTACGGTTAGGGTTAGGATTAGGTTTAGGGTTAGACCTAGGGTTAGGCTTAGGGTTAGGCTTACGGTTAGAGTTAGGGTTAGGGTTAGGGTTAGGGTTAGGGTTAGGTTTAGGTTTAGGGTTAGCGTTAGGGTTAGGGTTTGTGTTAGGGTTCTCTTAGAGTTAGGGTTAGGGTTAGGGTTAGGCTTAGGCTTAGGGTTAGGCTTAGGGTTAGGTTTACGGTTAGGGTTAGGGTTAGGGTTAGGTTTAGGTTTAGGGTTAGCGTTAGAGTTAGGGTTTGGGTTAGGGTTCTCTTAGAGTTAGGGTTAGGGTTAGGGTTAGGGTTAGGGTTACGGTTAGGGTTAGGGTTAAAGTTAGGGTTAGGGTCATTGTTAGGGTTAGGGTTAGGATTAGGGTTAGGGTTAGGGTTAGGGTTAGGGTTAGGGTTAGGGTTAGGGTTCTCCTAGGGTTAGGGTTAGGGTTAGGGTTAGGGTTAGGGTTAGGGTTAGGGTTAGGGTTAGGGTTAGGGTTAGGGTTCTCTTAGGGTTAGGGTTAGGGTTAGGGTTAGGGTTAGGGTTATGGTTAGGGTTAGGGTTAGGTTTATGTTTAGGGTTAGGGTTAGGGTTAGGGTTAGGGTTCTCTTAGGGTTAGGGTTAGGGTTAGGGTTAGGGTTATGGTTAGGGTTAGGTTTAGGGTTAGGGTTAGGGTTAGGGTTAGTGTTAGGGTTAGGGTATTCTTAGGGTTAGGGTTAGGGTTAGGGTTAGTGTTCTCTTAGGGTTAGGGTTAGGGTTACGGTTAGGGATAGGTTTAGGGTTACGATTAGGGTTAGGGTTACGGTTACGGTTACGGTTAGGGTTCTCTTATGGTTAGGGTTCTCTTAGAGTTAGGGTTAGGGTTAGGGTTAGGGTTAGGGTTAGGTTTAGGGTTAGTGTTAGGGTTGGTGTTACGGTTAGGGTTAGGGTTAGGGTTAGGCTAAGGGTTAGGCTTAGGGTTAGGCTTACGGTTAGGGTTAGGGTTAGGGTTGGGTTTAGGGGTAGGGTTACGGTTAGGGTTAGGGTTAGCGTTAGGGTTAGGGTTTGGGTTAGGGTTCTCTTAGAGTTAGGGTTAGGGTTAGGGTTAGGGTTATGGTTAAGGTTAGGGTTAGGGTTAGGTTTAGGGTTAGCTTTAAGTTTAGGGTTAGTGTTAGGGTTAGGGTTAGTGTTACGGTTAGGGTTAGCGTTAGGGTTAGGGTTAGGGTTAGGGTTAGGGTTAGGGTTAGGGTTAGGGTTAGGGTTAGGGTTAGGGCTAGGGTTAGGATTACGGTTAGGGTTAGGGTTAGGGTTAGGGTTAGTGTTCTCTTAGGGTTAGGGTTACGGTTAGGTATAGGGTTAGGGTTAGGGTTAGGTTTAGGGTTAGGATTAGGGTTAGGGTTAGTGTTAGTGTACTCTTAGGCTTAGGGTTAGGGTTAGGGTTAGGGTTATGGTTAGGGTTAGGTTAGGGTTAGGGTTAGGGTTAGGGTTAGGGTTAGGGTTACGGTTAGCGTTAGGGTTAGGGTTAGGTTTAGGGTTAGGGTTACGGTTAGGGTTAAGGTTAGGGTTAGGGTTATGGTTAGGGTTAGGGTTATGGTTAGTGTTGTCTTAGGGTTAGGGTTAGGGTTATTGATAGGGTTAGGTTTAGGGTTAGGGTTAGGGTTATGGTTAGGTTTAGGGTTAGGGTTAGGGGTTAGGGTTAGGGTTAGGGTTAGTGTTAGGGTTAGGGTTAAGGTTAGGGTTAGGGTTAGGGTTAGGGTTAGGGTTAGGCTTAGGCTTAGTCTTAGGCTTAGGCTTCTGCTTAGGCTTAGGTTTAGGGTTAGGCTTAGGTTTAGGCTTAGGGTTAGGGTTAGGGTTAGGGTTTGGGTTAGGGTTAGGGTTAGGATTCTTATAGGGTTAGGGTTAGGATTAGGGTTAGTGTTAGGGTTCTCTTAGGGTTAGGGTTAGGGTTAGGGTTAGGGTTAGGGTTAAGGTTAGGGTTAGGGTTAGGATTATGGTTAGGGTTAGGGTTAGGGTTAGTGTTCTCTTAGGGTTAGGAATAGGGTTATTGATAGGGTTAGGGTTAGGGTTAGGTTTAGGGTTAGGGTTAGGGTTAGGGTTAGGGTTAGGGTTAGGGTTAGGGGTTAGGGTTAGGTTTAGGGTTAGGGTTAGGGTTAGGGTTAGGGTTAGGATTAGGGTTAGGCTTAGGCTTAGGCTTAGGTTTAGGCTTAGGCTTAGGGTTAGGGTTAGTGTTAGGGTTTGGGTTACGTTTAGGGTTAGGATTAGGGTTAGGGTTCTCTTAGGGTTAGGGTTAGGATTAGGGTTAGGGTTAGGGTTAGGGTTAGGGTTAGGGTTAGGGTTAGGGTTAGGGTTAGGGTTCTCTTAGGGTTTGGGTTAGGGTTAGGGTTAGTGTTCCCTTAGGGTTAGGGTTAGGGTTAGGTTTAGGGTTAGGTTTAGGGTTGGGGTTAGGGTTAGGGTTAGGGTTAGGGTTAGGGTTAGGGTTAGTATTCTCTTAGGGTTAGGGTTACGGTTAGGGTTAGTGTTAGGGTTAGGGTTAGGGTTACGGTTAGGGATAGGGTTAGGGTTAGGGTTAGGTTTAGGGATAGGATTAGGGTTATGGTTAGTGTTAGTGTTCTCTTAAGCTTAGGGTTAGGGTTAGGGTTAGGGTTATGGTTAGGGTTAGGTTCGGGTTAGGGTTAGGGTTAGGGTTAGGGTTAGGGTTAGGGTTAGGGTTAGGGTTAGGGTTAGGTTTAGGGTAAGTGTTAGGGTTAGGGTTACGGTTAGGGTTAGGGTTAGGGTTAGGGTTAGTGATCTCTTAGCTTTAGGTTTAGGGGTAGGGTTAGGGCTAAGGTTAGGGTTAGGGTTAGGGTTCTCTTAGGGTTAGGGTTAGGGTTAGGGTTAGGGTTAGGGTTAGGGTTAGGTTTAGGGTTAGCGTTAGCGTTAGGGTTAGGGTTGGGGTTAGGGTTAGGTTTACGGTTAGGTTAGGGTTAGGGTTAGGGTTAGGTTTAGGGTTAGGGTTAGGGTTAGGGTTAGTGTTAGGTTTAGGGTTACGGT
>NW_028137334.1:362108-364608 GCF_965140915.1 Aythya marila | reverse complement strand
GTTAGAGTTAGGGTTAGTTTTAGGGATAGGGTTAGTGTTCTCTTAGAGTTAGTGTTATGGTTAGAGTTAGGTTTAGAGTTAGGGTTAGTGTTAGGTTTAGGGTTAGGGTTAGGGTTAAGGTTAGGGTTAGGGTTAGGGTTCTCTAAGGGTTAGGGTTAGTGATCTCTTAGGTTAGGGATCTTAGGTTAGGTTAGGTTAGGGTTAGTGATCTCTTAGGTTTAGGTTTAGGGTTAGTGTAAGTGTTAGGGTTAGGGTTAGGGTTAGGGTTAGGGTTAGGGTTAGGGTTAGGGTTAGGGTTAGGGTTAGTGTTCTCTTAGGGTTAGGGTTAGGGTTAGGGTTTGGGTTAGGGTTAGGGTTAGGGTTAGGGTTAGGGTTAGGGTTAGGGTTAGGTTTAGGGTTCTCTTCGGGTTA
The DNA here is from genome assembly GCF_965140915.1 of Aythya marila. Classification (NCBI taxonomy): domain Eukaryota; kingdom Metazoa; phylum Chordata; class Aves; order Anseriformes; family Anatidae; genus Aythya; species Aythya marila. The sequence goes on along the minus strand of NW_028137334.1, from coordinate 364,197 downwards.
GGGTTAGGGTTAGGGTTAGGATTAGGTTTATTGTTAGGGTTAGTGTTAGTGTTCTCTTAGGGTTAGGGTTAGGGTTAGGGTTAGGGTTAGGGTTAGGGTTAGGGTTAGTGTTAGGGTTAGGGTTAGGGTTAGGGTTAGGGTTAGGGTTAGGGTTAGGGTTAGGGTTTGGTTTAGGGTTAGGGTTAGGGTTAGGGTTAGGGTTAGGGTTAGGGTTAGGGTAATGGTTAGGTGTAGCGTTAGGGTTAGGGTTAGGGTTAGGGTTAGGGTTAGGGTTAGGGTTAGGGTTCTCTTAGGGTTAGGGTTAGGGTAAGGGTTAGGATTGGGGTAAGGGTTTGGGTTAGATTTAGGGTTAGGTTTAGGGTTCTCTTAGGGTTAGGGTTAGGGTTATGGTTAGGGTTAGTGTTAGCGTTAGGGTTAGGGTTAGGGTTAGGGTTAGGGTTAGGGTTAGGGTAAGGGTTAGGGTTAGGGTTAGGGTTATGGTTAGGTTTAGTGTTCTCCTTGGGTTATTGTTAAGGTTAGGGTTAGGGTTAGATTCAGGGTTAGGGTTAGGGTCAGGGTTCTCTTAGGGTTAGGGTTCTCTTAGGGTTAGGATTAGGGTTAGGGTTAGGGTTAGGGTTATGGTCAGGGTTCTCTTAGGGTTAGTGTTCTCTTAGGGTTAGGATTAGGGTTAGGGTTAGGGTTAGGGTTAGGGTTAGGGTTAGAGTTAGGGTTGGGGTTAGGGTTAGGGTTAGCGTTAGGGTTACGGTTAGGGTTAGGGTTAGGTTTAGGGTTAGGCTTCTCTTAGGGTTAGGGTTAGGGTTAGGGTTAGTGTTAGGGTTAGGGTTAGGGTTAGGGTTAGGGTTAGGGTAAGGGTTTGGGTTAGGGTTAGGGTTAGGGTTCTCTTAGGGTTAGGGTTAGGGTAAGGGTTAGGATTGGGGTAAGGGTTTGGGTTAGATTTAGGGTTAGGTTTAGGGTTCTCTTAGGGTTAGGGTTAGGGTTATGGTTAGGGTTAGTGTTAGCGTTAGGGTTAGGGTTAGGGTTAGGGTTAGGGTTAGGGTAAGGGTTAGGGTTAGGGTTAGGGTTATGGTTAGGTTTAGTGTTCTCCTTGGGTTATTGTTAAGGTTAGGGTTAGGGTTAGGTTTAGGGTTAGGGTTAGGGTCAGGGTTCTCTTAGGGTTAGGGTTCTCTTAGGGTTAGGATTAGGGTTAGGGTTAGGGTTAGGGTTATGGTCAGGGTTCTCTTAGGGTTAGTGTTCTCTTAGGGTTAGGATTAGGGTTAGGGTTAGGGTTAGGGTTAGGGTTAGGGTTAGGGTTAGAGTTAGGGTTGGGGTTAGGGTTAGGGTTAGCGTTAGGGTTACGGTTAGGGTTAGGGTTAGGTTTAGGGTTAGGCTTCTCTTAGGGTTAGGGTTAGGGTTAGGGTTAGAATTGGGGTTAGTGTTAGGGTTAGTGTTAGTGTTCTCTTAGGGTTAGGGTTAGGGTTAGGGTTAGTGTTAGGGTTAGGGTTAGGGTTAGGGTTAGGGTTAGGGTAAGGGTTTGGGTTAGAGTTAGGGTTAGGTTTAGGGTTACGTTTAGGGTTATGATTAGGGTTCTCTTGGGTTAGGGTTAGGGTTAGAGTTAGGGTTCGTGTTAGCGTTAGGGTTAGGGGTAGGGTTAGGGTTAGGGTAAGGGTTAGGGTTAGGGTTAGGGTTATGGTTAGGTTTAGTGTTCTCTTTGGGTTAGGGTAAAGGTTAGGGTTAGGGTTAGGTTTAGGGTTAGGGTTAGGGTCAGAGTTCTCTTAGGGTTAGGGTTCTCTTAGGGTTAGGATTAGGGTTAGGGTTAGGGTTAGGGTTAGGGTTAGGGTTAGGGTTAGGGTTTGGGTTAGGGTTAGTGTTAGAGTTAGGGTTGGGGTTAGGGTTAGGGTTAGGTTTAGGGTTAGGGTAAGGTTTAGGGTTAGGGTTAGTATTCTCTTAGGGTTAGGGTTTTGGTTATGCTTAGGGTTATGGTTAGGGTTACGGTTCGGGTTAGGGTTAGGGTTAGGGTTAGGGTTAGGTTTATCGTTAGGGGTAGGGTTAGGCTTAGGGATAGGGTTAGGGTCAGAGTTCTCTTAGGGTTAGGGTTCTCTTAGGGTTAGGG
>NW_028137334.1:339608-342108 GCF_965140915.1 Aythya marila | reverse complement strand
AGGGTTAGGGTTAGGGTTAGGGTTAGGGTTAGGGTTAGGGTTAGAGTTAGTGTTCTCTTAGGGTTAGGGTTAGGGTTATGGTTAGGGTTAGGGTTAGGGTTAGGGTTCACTTCTGGTTAGGGTTAGGGTTAGGGTTAGGGTTAGGGTTAGGGTTAGTGTTAGGGTTAGGGTTAAGGTTAGGGTTAGGGTTAGGGTTAGGGTTTGGTTTAGGGTTAGGGTTAGGGTTAGGATTAGGGTTAGGGTTAGGGTTAGGGTTAGGGTTAGGGTTAGCGTTAAGGTTAGGGTTAGGGTTAGGGTTAGGGTTAGGGTTAGGGTTAGGGTTAGGGTTAGGGTTAGGGTTAGGGTTAGGGTTAGGGTTAGGTTTAGTGTTAGATTTAGGGTTAGGCTTAGGGTTAGGGTTAGGGTTCTCTTAGGGTTATGGTTAGTGTTAGGGTTAGCGTTAGGATTAGGTTTAGCGTTAGGTTTAGGGTTAGGGTAAGGGTTAGGGTTAGTGTTAGGGTTAGGGTTAGGGTTAGAGTTAGTGTTCTCTTAGGGTTAGGGTTAGGGTTATGGTTAGGGTTAGGGTTAGGGTTAGGGTTCTCTTCTGGTTAGGGTTAGGGTTAGGGTTAGGGTTAGGGTTAGGGTTAGGGTTAGTGTTAGGGTTAGGGTTAGGGTTAGGGTTAGGGTTAGGGTTTGGTTTAGGGTTAGGGTTAGGATTAGGGTTAGGGTTAGGGTTAGGGTTAGGGTTAGGGTTAGGGTAATGGTTAGGTGTAGCGTTAGGGTTAGGGTTAGGGTTAGGGTTCTCTTAGGGTTATGGTTAGTGTTAGGGTTAGCGTTAGGATTAGGGTTAGCGTTAGGGTTAGGGTTAGGGTTAGGGTTAGGGTTAGGGTTAGGGTTAGGGTTAGAGTTAGTGTTCTCTTAGGGTTAGGGTTAGGGTTATGGTTAGGGTTAGGGTTAGGGTTAGGGTTAGGGTTAGGGTTAGGTTTAGGGTTAGGTTTAGGGTTAGGCTTAGGGTTAGGGTTAGGGTTAGGGTTAGGGTTAGGGTTAGGGTAATGGTTAGGTGTAGCGTTAGGGTTAGGGTTAGGGTTAGGGTTAGTGTTAGGGTAAGTGTTAGGGTTAGGGTTAGGGTTAGGGTTAGGGTTAGGGTTAGGGTTAGGGTTAGGGTTAGGGTTAGGGTTAGGGTTAGGGTTAGGGTTAGGGTTTGGTTTAGAGTTAGGGTTAGGGTTAGGATTAGGGTTAGGGTTAGGGTTAGGGTTAGGGTTAGGGTTAGGGTTAGGGTAATGGTTAGGTGTAGCGTTAGGGTTAGGGTTAGGGTTAGGGTTCTCTTAGGGTTATGGTTAGTGTTAGGGTTAGCGTTAGGATTAGGGTTAGCGTTAGGGTTAGGGTTAGGGTTAGGGTTAGGGTTAGGGTTAGGGTTAGGGTTAGGGTTAGGGTTAGAGTTAGTGTTCTCTTAGGGTTAGGGTTAGGGTTATGGTTAGGGTTAGGTTAGGGTTAGGGTTAGGGTTAGGTTTAGGGTTAAGGTTAGAGTTCTCTTAGGGTTAGGGTTAGTGTTCTCTTAGGGTTAGTGTTAGGGTTCTCATAGGGTTAGGGTTAGGGTTAGGGTTAGTGTTAGGGTTAAGGTTAGGGTTAGGGTTAGGGTTAGTGTTAGGGTTAGGGTTAGGGTTCGGGTTAGGGTTAGGTTTAGGGTTAGAGTTAGGGTTATGATTAGGGTTAGGATTAGTGTTAGGGTTAGGGTTAGGGTTAGGGTAATGGTTAGGTGTAGCGTTAGGGTTAGGGTTAGGGTTAGGGTTAGTGTTAGGGTAAGTGTTAGGGTTAGGGTTAGGGTTAGGCTTAGGGTTAGGGTTCTCTTAGGGTTAGGGTTAGTGTTAGGGTTAGGGTTAGGGTTAGGGTTAGGGTTAGGTTTAGGATTAGTGTTCTCTTAGGGTTAGGGTTAAGGTTAGGGTTAGGGTTAGGGTTAGGGTTAGGGTTCTCTTAGGGTTATGGTTAGTGTTAGGGTTAGCGTTAGGATTAGGGTTAGCGTTAGGGTAAGGGTTAGGGTTAGGGTTAGGGTTAGGGTTAGAGTTAGTGTTCTCTTAGGGTTAGGGTTAGGGTTATGGTTAGGGTTAGGGTTACGGTTAGGGTTCTCTTCTGGTTAGGGTTAGGGTTAGGGTTAGGGTTAGGGTTAGGGTTAGGGTTAGTGTTAGGGTTAGGGTTAGGGTTAGGGTTAGGGTTAGGGTTTGGTTTAGGGTTAGGGTTAGGGTTAGGATTAGGGTTAGGGTTAGGGTTAGGGTTAGGGTTAGGGTTAGGGTTAGGGTAATGGTTAGGTGTAGCGTTAGGGTTAGGGTTAGGGTTAGGGTTCTCTTAGGGTTATGGTTAGTGTTAGGGTTAGCGTTAGGATTAGGGTTAGCGTTAGGGTTAGGATTAGGGTTAGCGTTAGGGTTAGGGTTAGGGTTAGGGTTAGGGTTAGAGTTAGTGTTCTCTTAGGGTTAGGGTTAGGGTTATGGTTAGGGTTAGGGTTAGGGTTAGGGTTCTCTTCTGGTTA
>NW_028137334.1:317108-327108 GCF_965140915.1 Aythya marila | reverse complement strand
TTAGGGTTAGGGTTCACTTCTGGTTAGGGTTAGGGTTAGGGTTAGGGTTAGGGTTAGGGTTAGGGTTAGTGTTAGGGTTAGGGTTAAGGTTAGGGTTAGGGTTAGGGTTAGGGTTTGGTTTAGGGTTAGGGTTAGGGTTAGGATTAGGTTTAGGGTTAGGGTTAGGGTTAGGGTTAGGGTAATGGTTAGGTGTAGCGTTAGGGTTAGGGTTAGGGTTAGGGTTAGGGTTAGTGTTAGGGTTAGGGTTAGGGTTAGGGTTCTCTTAGGGTTAGGGTTAGGGTAAGGGTTAGGATTGGGGTAAGGGTTTGGGTTAGATTTAGGGTTAGGTTTAGGGTTCTCTTAGGGTTAGGGTTAGGGTTAGGGTTAGTGTTAGCGTTAGGTTTAGGGTTAGGGTTAGGGTTAGGGTTAGGGTTAGGGTAAGGGTTAGGGTTAGGGTTAGGGTTATGGTTAGGTTTAGTGTTCTCCTTGGGTTATTGTTAAGGTTAGGGTTAGGGTTAGGTTTAGGGTTAGGGTTAGGGTCAGGGTTCTCTTAGGGTTAGGGTTCTCTTAGGGTTAGGATTAGGGTTAGGGTTAGGGTTATGGTTAGGGTTTGGGTTAGGGTTAGGTTTAGCGTTAGGGGTAGGGTTAGGCTTAGGGTTAGGGTTAGGGTGAGAGTTCTCTTAGGGTTAGGGTTCTCTTAGGGTTAGGGTTAGGGTTAGGGTTAGGGTTAGGGTTAGGGTTAGGGTTAGAGTTAGGGTTGGGGTTAGGGTTAGGGTTAGGTTTAGGGTTAGGGTAAGGTTTAGGGTTAGGGTTAGTATTCTCTTAGGGTTAGGGTTTTGGTTATGCTTAGGGTTAGGTTTAGGGTTACGGTTCGGGTTAGGGTTAGGGTTAGGGTTAGGGTTAGGGTTAGGGTTAGGGTTAGGGTTAGGTTTAGCGTTAGGGGTAGGGTTAGGCTTAGGGATAGGTTTAGGGTCAGAGTTCTCTTAGGGTTAGGGTTCTCTTAGGGTTAGGGTTAGGGTTAGGGTTAGGGTTAGGGTTAGGGTTAGGGTTAGGGTTCTCTTAGGGTTAGGGTTAGGGTTAGAGTTAGGGTTGGGGTTAGGGTTAGGGTTAGGGTTAGAGTTAGGGTTGGGGTTAGGGTTAGGGTTAGGTTTAGGGTTAGGGTAAGGTTTAGGGTTAGGGTTAGTATTCTCTTCGGGTTAGGGTTTTGGTTATGCTTAGGGTTAGGGTTAGGGTTACGGTTCGGGTTTGGATTAGGGTTAGGGTTAGGGTTAGGGTTAGGGTTAGGGTTAGGGTTAGGGTTAGGGTTAGGGTTAGGGTTAGGGTTAGGGTTAGTGTTAGGGTTAGGGTTAGTGTTCTCTTAGGGTTAGGGTTAGGGTTAGGGTTAGGTTTAGGGTTCGGGTTAGGGTTAGGGTTAGGGTTATTGTTCTCTTAGGGTCAGGTTTAGGGTTAGGGTTAGGGTCAGGGTTCTCTTAGGGTTAGGGTTCTCTTAGTGTTAGGGTTAGGGTTAGGGTTAGGGTTAGGGTTAGAGTTAGTGTTCTCTTAGGGTTAGGGTTAGGGTTAGGGTTAGGTTTAGGGTTAGGGTTAGGGTTAGGGTTAGGGTTAGGGTTAGGGTTAGGGTTAGGGTTCTCTTAGGGTTAGGGTTAGGGTTAGGGTTAGGGTTAGGGTTAGGGTTAGTGTTCTCTTAGGGTTAGGGTTAAGGTTAGGGTTAGGGTTAGGGTTAGGGTTCTCTTAGGTTTAGGGTTCTCTTAATGTTAGGGTTAGGGTTAGTGTTCTCTTAGGTTTAGGGTTCTCTTAGAGTTAGAGCTAGGGTTCACTTAGGGTTAATGTTAGGGTTAGGTTTAGGGTTAGGGATAGGGTTAGGGTTAGGGTTAGGGTTTCGGTTAGAGTTCTCTTAGGGTTAGGGTTAGCGTTCTCTTAGGGTTAGGGTTAGTGTTAGGGTTAGGGTTAGGTTTAGGGTTAGGGTTAGGGTTAGGATTAGGGTTAGTTTTAGGGTTAGGGTTCTCTTAGGGTTAGGGTTAATGTTAGGGTTAGGGTTAGGGTTAGGGTTAGGGTTAGGGTTAGGGTTTTGATTAGTGTTCTCTTAGGGTTAGGGTTTGGGTTAGGTTTAGGATTAGGGTTATGTTTAGGATTAGTGTTCTCTTAGGGTTTGGGTTAGGGTTAGGGTTAGGATTAGGATTTGGGTTAGGGTTATGGTTAGGTTTAGGTTTAGCGTTAAGGGTAGGGTTAGGGTTAGGGTTAGGTTTAGGGTTAGGGTTAGGGTTAGGGTTAGGATTAAGGTTAGTGTTAGGGTTAGTTTTAGGGTTAGGGTTAGTGTTCTCTTAGAGTTAGTGTTTGGGTTAGAGTTAGGGTTAGAATTAGGATTAGTGTTAGGTTTAGGGTTAGGGTTAGGGTTATGGTTAGGGTTAGGTTAGGGTTAGGGTTAGGGTTAGGGTTAGGGTTAGGGGTAGGGATAGGGTTAGGGTTAGGTTTAGGGATAGGGTTAGGGTAAGGGACAGTGTTCTCTTAGGGTTAGAGTTAGGTTTAGGGTAAGGGTTAGGGTTAGGGTTAGGGTTAGGGTTCTCTTAGGGTTAGGGTTAATGTTAGGGTTAGGGTTAGGGTTAGGGTTAGGGTTAGGGTTAGGGTTTGGATTAGTGTTCTCTTAGGGTTAGGGTTTGGGTTAGGTTTAGGATTAGGGTTATGTTTAGGATTAGTGTTCTCTTAGGGTTTGGGTTAGGGTTAGGGTTAGGATTAGGATTTGGGTTAGGGTTATGGTTAGGTTTAGGTTTAGCGTTAAGGGTAGGGTTAGGGTTAGGGTTAGGTTTAGGGTTAGGGTTAGGGTTAGGGTTAGGATTAAGGTTAGTGTTAGGGTTAGTTTTAGGGTTAGGGTTAGTGTTCTCTTAGAGTTAGTGTTTGGGTTAGAGTTAGGGTTAGAATTAGGATTAGTGTTAGGTTTAGGGTTAGGGTTAGGGTTATGGTTAGGGTTAGGTTAGGGTTAGGGTTAGGGTTAGGGTTAGGGTTAGGGGTAGGGATAGGGTTAGGGTTAGGTTTAGGGATAGGGTTAGGGTAAGGGACAGTGTTCTCTTAGGGTTAGAGTTAGGTTTAGGGTAAGGGTTAGGGTTAGGGTTAGGGTTAGGGTTAGGGTTAGGGTTAGGGTTAGGTTGAGGGTAGGTTTAGGGTTAGGCTTAGGGTTAGGGTTAGGGTTAGGGTTCTCTTAGGGTTATGGTTTGTGTTAGGGTTATCGTTAGGATTAGGGTTAGCGTTAAGGTTAGGGTTAGGGTTAGGGTTAGGGTTAGAGTTAGTGTTCTCTTAGGGTTAGGGTTAGGGTTATGGTTATGGTTAGGGTTAGGTGTAGGGTTCTCTTCTGGTTAGTGTTAGGGTTAGGGTTAGGGTTAGGGTTAAGGTTAGGGTTAGGGTTAGGGTTAGGGTTACGGGTAGGTTTAGGGTAAGGGACAGTGTTCTCTTAGGGTTAGAGTTAGGTTTAGGGTTAGGTTTAGGGTTAGGGTTAGGGTTAGGGTTAGGGTTAGGGTTAGGGTTAGGTTAGGGTTAGGGTTAGGGTTAGGGTTAGGGTTAGGGTTAGGGTTAGGGTTTAGGGTTTAGGGTTAGGGTTAGGGTTAGGGTTAGGGTTAGGGTTAGGGTTAGGGTTAGGGTTAGGGTTAGGGTTAGGGTTAGGGTTAGGGTTAGGGTTAGGGTTAGGGGTTAGGGTTAGGGGTTAGAGTTAGGGTTAGGGTTAGGGTTAGTGTTAGGGTTAGGGTTAGGGTTAGGGTTAGGGTTAGGGGTTAGGGTTAGGGTTAGGGTTAGGGTTAGGGTTAGGGTTAGGGTTAGGGTTAGGGTTAAGGTTAGGGTTAGGGTTAGGGTTAGGGTTAGGGTTAGGGTTAGGGTCAGGGTAGGGTTAGGGTTAGGGTTAGGGTTAGGGTTAGGGTTAGGGTTAGGGTTAGGCTTAGGGTAGGGTTAGGGTTAGGGTTAGGGTTAGGGTTAGGGTTAGGGTTAGGGTTAGGGTTAGGGTTAGGGTTGGGGTTAGGGTAAGGGTTAGGGTTAGGGTTAGGGTTAGGGTTAGGGTTAGGGTTAGGGTTAGGGTTAGGGTTAGGGTTAGAGTTAGTGTTCTCTTAGGGTTAGGGTTAGGGTTATGGTTAGGGTTAGGGTTAGGGTTAGGGTTAGGGTTAGGGTTAGGGTTAGGGTTAGGGTTAGGGTTAGGCTTAGGGTAGGGTTAGGGTTAGGGTTAGGGTTAGGGTTAGGGTTAGGGTTAGGGTTAGGGTTAGGGTTAGGGTTGGGGTTAGGGTAAGGGTTAGGGTTAGGGTTAGGGTTAGGGTTAGGGTTAGGGTTAGGGTTAGGGTTAGGGTTAGGGTTAGGGTTAGGGTTAGGGTTAGGGTTAGAGTTAGTGTTCTCTTAGGGTTAGGGTTAGGGTTATGGTTAGGGTTAGGGTTAGGGTTAGGGTTAGGGTTAGGGTTAGGGTTAGGGTTAGGGTTCTCTTAGGGTTAGGGATAGGGTTAGGGTTAGGGTTAGGGTTAGGTTTAGGATTAGTGTTCTCTTAGAGTTAGGGTTAGGGTTAGGGTTAGGATTAGGGTTAGGTTTAGGATTAGTGTTCTCTTAGGGTTAGGGTTAGGGTTAGGTATCTCTTTGGGTTTGGGTTAGGGTAAGGGTTGGGGTTAGGGTTAGGGTTAGGGTTAGGGTTAGGGTTAGGGTTAGTGTTAGAGTTAGTGTTCTCTTAGGGTTAGGGTTAGGGTTATGGTTAGGGTAAGGGTTAGGGTTAGGGTTCTCTTCTGGTTAGGGTTAGGGTTAGGGTTAGGGTTAGGGTTAGGGTTAGGGATAGGGTTAGGGTAAGGGACAGTGTTCTCTTAGGGTTAGGGTTAGGTTTAGGGTAAGGGTTAGGGTTAGGGTTAGAGTTAGGGTTAGGGTTAGGGTTAGGGTTAGGGTTAGGGTTAGGGTTAGGTTTAGGGTTAGGTTTAGGGTTAGGCTTAGGGTTAGGGTTAGGGTTAGGGTTAGGGTTCTCTTAGGGTTATGGTTAGGGTTAGGGTTAGCGTTATGATTAGCGTTAGCGATAGGGTTAGTGTTAGAGTTACTGTTCTCTTAGGGTTAGGGTTAGGGTTATGGTTAGGGTTAGGGTTAGGGTTAGGGTTAGGGTTAGTGTTAGCGTTAGGGTTAGTGTTAGGGTTAGGGTTAGGGTAAGGGTTAGGGTTAGGGTTAGGGTTATGGTTAGGTTTAGTGTTCTCCTTGGGTTATTGTTAAGGTTAGGGTTAGGGTTACGTTTAGGGTTACGGTTAGGGTCAGGGTTCTCTTAGGGTTAGGGTTTTCTTAGGGTTAGGATTAGGGTTAGGGTTAGGGTTATGGTCAGGGTTCTCTTAGGGTTAGTGTTCTCTTAGGGTTAGGATTAGGGTTAGGGTTAGGGTTAGGGTTAGGGTTAGGGTTAGTGTTCTCTTAGAGTTAGTGTTTGGGTTAGAGTTAGGGTTAGAGTTAGGGTTAGTGTTAGGTTTATGGTTAGGGTTAGGGTTATGGTTAGGGTTAGGTTAGGGTTAGGGTTAGGGTTAGGGTTAGGGTTAGGGTTAGGGTTAGGGTTAGGGTTAGGGTTAGGCTTCTCTTAGCGTTAGGGTTAGGGTTAGGGTTAGGATTGGGGTTAGTGTTAGGGTTAGTGTTAGTGTTCTCTTACGGTTAGGGTTAGGGTTAGGGTTAGGGTAAGGGTTTGGGTTAGAGTTAGGGTTAGGTATAGGGTTACGTTTAGGGTTATGATTAGGGTTCTCTTGGGTTAGGGTTAGGGTTAGGTTTAGGGTTAGTGTTAGCGTTAGGGTTAGGGTTAGGGTTAGGGTTAGGGTTAGGGTTAGGGTTAGGGTAAGGGTTAGGGTTAGGGTTAGGTTTAGTGTTCTCTTTGGGTTAGGGTAAAGGTTAGGGTTAGGGTTAGTTTTAGGTTTAGGTTTAGGGTCAGGGTTCTCTTAGGGTTAGGGTTCTCTTAGGGTTAGGATTAGGGTTAGGGTTAGGGTTATGGTTAGGGTTAGGTTTAGGGTTAGGTTTAGCGTTAGGGGTAGGGTTAGGCTTAGGGTTAGGGTTAGGGTGAGAGTTCTCTTAGGGTTAGGGTTCTCTTACGGTTAGGGTTAGGGTTAGGGTTAGGGTTAGGGTTAGGGTTAGGGTTAGGGTTAGGGTTAGGGTTTGGTTTAGGGTTAGGGTTAGGGTTAGGATTAGGGTTAGGGTTAGGGTTAGGGTTCGGGTTAGGGTAATGGTTAGGTGTAGCGTTAGGGTTAGGGTTAGGGTTAGGGTTAGGGTTAGGGTTAGGGTTAGGGTTAGGGTTAGGGTTAGGGTTAGGTTTAGGGTTAGGTTTAGGGTTAGGCTTAGGGTTAGGGTTAGGGTTAGGGTTCTCTTAGGGTTATGGTTACGGTTAGGGTTAGCGTTAGGATTAGGGTTAGCGTTAGGGTTAGGGTTAGGGTTAGGGTTAGGGTTAGGGTTAGGGTTAGGGTTAGGGTTAGAGTTAGTGTTCTCTTAGGGTTAGGGTTAGGGTTAGGGTTAGGGTTAGGGTTAGGGTTAGGGTTAGGGATAGGGTTAGGGTAAGGGACAATGTTCTCTTAGGGTTAGAGTTAGGTTTAGGGTAAGGGTTAGGGTTAGGGTTAGGGTTAGGGTTAGGGTTAGGGTTAGGTTTAGGGTTAGATTTAGGGTTAGGCTTAGTGTTAGGGTTAGGGTTAGGGTTAGGGTTAGGGTTATGGTTAGGGTTAGGGTTAGAGTTAGTGTTCTCTTAGGGTTAGGGTTAGGGTTATGGTTAGGGTTAGGGTTAGGGTTAGGGTTCACTTCTGGTTAGGGTTAGGGTTAGGGTTAGGGTTAGGGTTAGGCTTCTCTTAGCGTTAGGGTTAGGGTTAGGGTTAGGATTGGGGTTAGTGTTAGGGTTAGTGTTAGTGTTCTCTTACGGTTAGGGTTAGGGTTAGGGTTAGGGTAAGGGTTTGGGTTAGAGTTAGGGTTAGGTATAGGGTTACGTTTAGGGTTATGATTAGGGTTCTCTTGGGTTAGGGTTAGGGTTAGGTTTAGGGTTAGTGTTAGCGTTAGGGTTAGGGTTAGGGTTAGGGTTAGGGTTAGGGTTAGGGTAAGGGTTAGGGTTAGGGTTAGGTTTAGTGTTCTCTTTGGGTTAGGGTAAAGGTTAGGGTTAGGGTTAGTTTTAGGTTTAGGTTTAGGGTCAGGGTTCTCTTAGGGTTAGGGTTCTCTTAGGGTTAGGATTAGGGTTAGGGTTAGGGTTATGGTTAGGGTTAGGTTTAGGGTTAGGTTTAGCGTTAGGGGTAGGGTTAGGCTTAGGGTTAGGGTTAGGGTGAGAGTTCTCTTAGGGTTAGGGTTCTCTTACGGTTAGGGTTAGGGTTAGGGTTAGGGTTAGGGTTAGGGTTAGGGTTAGGGTTAGGGTTAGGGTTTGGTTTAGGGTTAGGGTTAGGGTTAGGATTAGGGTTAGGGTTAGGGTTAGGGTTAGGGTTCGGGTTAGGGTAATGGTTAGGTGTAGCGTTAGGGTTAGGGTTAGGGTTAGGGTTAGGGTTAGGGTTAGGGTTAGGGTTAGGGTTAGGGTTAGGGTTAGGGTTAGGTTTAGGGTTAGGTTTAGGGTTAGGCTTAGGGTTAGGGTTAGGGTTAGGGTTCTCTTAGGGTTATGGTTACGGTTAGGGTTAGCGTTAGGATTAGGGTTAGCGTTAGGGTTAGGGTTAGGGTTAGGGTTAGGGTTAGGGTTAGGGTTAGGGTTAGGGTTAGAGTTAGTGTTCTCTTAGGGTTAGGGTTAGGGTTAGGGTTAGGGTTAGGGTTAGGGTTAGGGTTAGGGTACTCTTCTGGTTAGGGGTAGGGTTAGGGTTAGGGTTAGGGTTAGGGTTAAGGTTAGGGTTAGGGTTAGGGTTAGGGTTGGGGTTAGGGTTAGGGTTAGGGTTAGGGTTAGGGTTAGGGTTAGGGTTAGGGTTAGGGTTAGGGTTAGGGTTAGGGTTAGGGTTAGGGTTAGGGTTAGGGATAGGGTTAGGGTAAGGGACAATGTTCTCTTAGGGTTAGAGTTAGGTTTAGGGTAAGGGTTAGGGTTAGGGTTAGGGTTAGGGTTAGGGTTAGGGTTAGGTTTAGGGTTAGATTTAGGGTTAGGCTTAGGGTTAGGGTTAGGGTTAGGGTTAGGGTTAGGGTTATGGTTAGGGTTAGGGTTAGAGTTAGTGTTCTCTTAGGGTTAGGGTTAGGGTTATGGTTAGGGTTAGGGTTAGGGTTAGGGTTCACTTCTGGTTAGGGTTAGGGTTAGGGTTAGGGTTAGGGTTAGGGTTAGGGTTAGTGTTAGGGTTAGGGTTAAGGTTAGGGTTAGGGTTAGGGTTAGGGTTTGGTTTAGGGTTAGGGTTAGGGTTAGGATTAGGTTTAGGGTTAGGGTTAGGGTTAGGGTTAGGGTAATGTTTAGGTGTAGCGTTAGGGTTAGGGTTAGGGTTAGTGTTAGGGTTAGGGTTAGGGTTAGGGTTCTCTTAAGGTTAGGGTTAGGGTAAGGGTTAGGATTGGGGTAAGGGTTTGGGTTAGATTTAGGGTTAGGTTTAGGGTTCTCTTAGGGTTAGGGTTAGGGTTAGGGTTAGTGTTAGCGTTAGGTTTAGGGTTAGGGTTAGGGTTAGGGTTAGGGTTAGGGTAAGGGTTAGGGTTAGGGTTAGGGTTATGGTTAGGTTTAGTGTTCTCCTTGGGTTATTGTTAAGGTTAGGGTTAGGGTTAGGTTTAGGGTTAGGGTTAGGGTCAGGGTTCTCTTAGGGTTAGGGTTCTCTTAGGGTTAGGATTAGGGTTAGGGTTAGGGTTATGGTTAGGGTTTGGGTTAGGGTTAGGTTTAGCGTTAGGGGTAGGGTTAGGCTTAGGGTTAGGGTTAGGGTGAGAGTTCTCTTAGGGTTAGGGTTCTCTTAGGGTTAGGGTTAGGGTTAGGGTTACGGTTCGGGTTAGGGTTAGGGTTAGGGTTAGGGTTAGGGTTAGGGTTAGGGTTAGGTTTAGCGTTAGGGGTAGGGTTAGGCTTAGGGATAGGTTTAGGGTCAGAGTTCTCTTAGGGTTAGGGTTCTCTTAGGGTTAGGGTTAGGGTTAGGGTTAGGGTTAGGGTTAGGGTTAGGGTTAGGGTTAGGGTTAGGGTTAGGGTTCTCTTAGGGTTAGGGTTAGGGTTAGAGTTAGGGTTGGGGTTAGGGTTAGGGTTAGGTTTAGGGTTAGGGTAAGGTTTAGGGTTAGGGTTAGTATTCTCTTAGGGTTAGGGTTTTGGTTATGCTTAGGGTTAGGGTTAGGGTTACGGTTCGGGTTTGGATTAGGGTTAGGGTTAGGGTTAGGGTTAGGGTTAGGGTTAGGGTTAGGGTTAGGGTTAGGGTTAGGGTTAGGGTTAGGGTTAGGGTTAGGGTTAGGGTTAGGGTTAGGGTTAGGGTTAGGGTTAGGGTTAGGGTTAGTGTTAGGGTTAGGGTTAGTGTTCTCTTAGGGTTAGGGTTAGGGTTAGGGTTAGGGTTAGGTTTAGGGTTCGGGTTAGGGTTAGGGTTAGGGTTATTGTTCTCTTAGGGTCAGGTTTAGGGTTAGGGTTAGGGTCAGGGTTCTCTTAGGGTTAGGGTTCTCTTAGTGTTAGGGTTAGGGTTAGGGTTAGGGTTAGTGTTAGGGTTAGGATTAGGATAAGGGTTAGGGTTAGGGTTAGGGTTAGGGTTAGGGTTAGGGTTAGGGTTAGGGTTAGGGTTAGGGTTAGGGTTCTCTTAGGGTTAGGGTTAGGGTTAGGGTTAGGGTTAGGGTTAGGGTTAGTGTTCTCTTAGGGTTAGGGTTAAGGTTAGGGTTAGGGTTAGGGTTAGGGTTCTCTTAGGTTTAGGGTTCTCTTAATGTTAGGGTTAGGGTTAGTGTTCTCTTAGGTTTAGGGTTCTCTTAGAGTTAGAGCTAGGGTTCACTTAGGGTTAATGTTAGGGTTAGGTTTAGGGTTAGGGATAGGGTTAGGGTTAGGGTTAGGGTTAGGGTTTCGGTTAGAGTTCTCTTAGGGTTAGGGTTAGCGTTCTCTTAGGGTTAGGGTTAGGGTTAGGGTTAGGGTTAGGGTTAGGGTTAGGGTTAGGGTTAGGGTTAGGGTTAGGGTTAGTGTTAGGGTTAGGGTTAGGGTTAT
>NW_028137334.1:239608-304608 GCF_965140915.1 Aythya marila | reverse complement strand
GGGTTAGGGTTAGGGTTAGGGTTAGGGTTAGGGTTAGGGTTAGTGTTAGGGTTAGGGTTAGTGTTCTCTTAGGGTTAGGCTTAGGGTTAGGGTTAGGGTTAGGTTTAGGGTTCGGGTTAGGGTTAGGGTTAGGGTTAGTGTTCTCTTAGGGTTAGGGTTAGGGTTAGGGTTAGCGTTCTCTTAGTGTTAGGGTTAGGGTTAGGGTTAGGGTTAGGGTTAGCATTAGGGTTAGAGTTAGGGTTAGGGTTAGGGTTAGGGTTAGTGTTAGCGTTAGGGTAGGGTTCTGGTTAGGGTTCTGTTAGGGTTAGAGTTAGGGTAGGGTTAGGTTTAGGGTTAGGGTTAGGGTTAGGGTTAGGTTTTGGGTTAGGGTTAGGTTAGGGTTAAATTTACGGTCAGTGTTAGTGTTAGGGTTAGGTTAGTTTTAGGTTTAGGGTTATGGTTAGCGTTCTGTTACGGTTAGGGTTAGGATAAGAGTTAGGTTAGGGTTAGGGTTACGGTTAGGTTTAGGGTTAGGTTTAGGGTTACGGTTACGTTTAGGGTTAGGGTTAGGTTTCGGTTAGGGTTAAAGTTAGGGTTACGGTTAGGGTTAGGGTTAGGGTTGGGTTATGTTACGGTTAGGGTTAGGCTTAGGGTTGGGTTATGTTCAGGGTTAGGGTTAGGTTAGGTTTAGCGTTAGGATTAGGGTTAGGGTAGGGTTAGGGTTAGGGTTAGGGTTAGGGTTAGGGTTAGGGTTAGGGTTAGGGTTAGGGTTAGGGTTAGGGTTAGGGTTAGGGTTAGGGTTAGGGTTAGGGTTAGGGTTAGGTTATTTTTAGGGTTAGGTTTAGGGTTAGGGTTAGGGATAGGGTTAGGGGTATCGTAAAGGTTAGGTGTAGGGTAAGGGATCGTATTAAGGGTTAGAGGTAGGGTTATGGTTACGGGTAGGTTTAGGGTTATGGTTTTGTAAGGGATCTAGTTAGGGTAAGAGTTAGGTTCGGGTTAGGGTTACGGTTAGGGTTAGGGTTAGGTTTAGGTTTAGGTTAGGTTTAGGGTTAGGGTTAGGGTTAGGGTTAGGATTAGGGTTAGGGTTAGGGGTAGGGTTAGGTTTAGGTGTCGGGTTAGGGTTAGGGTTCGTATTCTGGTTAGGGTTAGGGATAGGTTTAGGGTTAGGTTTTGGTTTAGGGTTAGGATAGGGTTAAAGTTAGGGATAGGGTTAGGATTAGGGATACGGTTAGGGTTAGGTTTAGGGTTAGTGTTAGGGTTAGGGTTATGGTTAGGGTTAGGGTTAGGTTTAGGGTTAGGGTTAGGGTTAGTGTTAGGGTTAGGGTTAGGGTTAGGTTAGGGTTAAAGTTAGGGTTAAGTTTAGGGTTAGGGTTAGGGTTGTGTTATGTTCAGGGTTAGAGTTAGGGTATGGTTAGGGTTAGTGTTAGTTTTAGGGTTATGGTTATCGTAAGGGTTAGGGTTAGGTTTAGGGTAAGGGTTCCTTTACATTTCGGGTTAGGGTTAAGATTAGGGTTAGGTTTAGGTTATGGTTAGGGATAGGGTTAGGTTAGGTTAGATTTAGGGTTATGGTTAGGGTAAGGATTAGGGTTAGGGTTCGGTTAGGGTTATGGTTAGGGTTAGGTTAGGGTATGGGTTAGGGTTACGGTTAGGGTTAGGGGTATGTTTAGGTTTAGGGTTAGTGTTCGGTTAGGGTTAGGGTTAGGGTTACGGTTAAGGTTCTGTTAGGGTTAGGGTTAGGGTTAGGGTTACGGTTAGGGTTAGGGGTATGTTTAGGTTTAGGATTAGTGTTCGGTTAGGGTTAGGGTTAGGGTTACGGTTAAGGTTGTGTTAGGGTTAGGGTTAGGGTTAGGGTTAGGGTTAGGGTTCGCGTTAGTGTTAGGGATAGGATTACGTTTAGGGTTAGGTTTAGGGTTAGGGTTAGGGTTAGGGTTCTGTTAGGGTTAGGGTTAGGGTTCGCGTTAGTGTTAGGGATAGGATTACGTTTAGGGTTAGGTTTAGGGTTAGGGTTAGGGTTAGGGTTAAAGTTAGGGTTAGGGTTAGGGTTAGAGTTAGGTTTAGGGTTAGGTTTATCTTAAGGGTTAGTGTTATTGTTAGGGTAGGGTTAGGGTTATCTTAGGGTTAGCTTATGGTTAGGGTTAGGATTAGGGTTCTGTTAGGGTTAGGGTTAGGGTTAGGGCTAGGGTTAGGGTTAGGGTTAGGGTTAGGGTTACGGTTAGGGTTAGGGTTAGGGTTAGGGTTAGGGTTAGGGTTAGGGTTAGGTTAAGGTTAGGGTTAGGGTTAGGGTTATGTTTACCGTAATGGTTAGGGTCAAGGTTATGGTTAGAGTTAGGGATAGGTTTAGGTTTAGGGTTGGGGTTAGGTTTAGGTTTAGGATTTGGGTTAGGTTTAGGTTGAGGTTTGGGTGAGGTTTAGGATTAGGTTAGGTTTGGGTTATGTTTAGACTTATGGTTCCGTTAGGGTTAGGGTTAGGGTTAACTTTAGGGGTAGTGTTAGGGTTAGGGTTACGGTTACGGGTAGAGTTAGGGTTACGGATAGGTTTTGGTTAAGGTTTAGGTTAGGGTTAGGGTTAGGGTATGGTTAGGGTTCTCTTAGTGTTAGGGTTAGGGTTACGCTTAGGGTTAGGATTAATATTAGGGTTCGGTTTTGGTTACGGTTAGGGTTAGGGTTTGGTAAGCGTTGGGGTTAGGGTTAGGGTTAGGGTTTGGGTTAGGGGGTTAGGGGGTTAGGGTGTTAACGACCAACGAGAACCCAACGAAATCCAATGGAGACCACAAAACACTTCAAAAACACCCCGAACAAGAACGCGATCAACCCCAAACCTGGAAGATAATCCCAAAAGCCATAGATCCACCCCAAAAGTCCCCCTAAACCTACCTGATGTTCTCCAAAACCCACAATGTAAACTATTCCAACATGAAGACCAATAAGAAGCCAACTAAAACCCAACGGAGACCACAAAACACGTCAAAAACACGCCAGAAAAGAACAGGATCAGCCCAGAAAACACAAGAAAATCCCAAAAGCCATAGATCCACCCCGAAGGTCCCCCTAAACATACCTGATGTTCTCCAAATCCCACAATTTACACTTTTCCACCATGATGACCAATAAGAAGCCAAGTAAAACCCAACGGAGACCCCAAAACATGTCAAAAACACCCCCAAAATGAACAGGATAACCACAAAAAAAAAAAAAAAAAAAAAAAAAAAAACAGAAGAAAACCCCAAAACCATAGATCCACCCCAAAACCACCCTAAACCTACCTGATGTTCTCCAAAACCCACAATTTACAATTTTCCAACATGATGACCAACAAGAACCCAACTAAAACCCAACGGAGACCCAAAAACACATCTAAAACACGCCAAAAAATAAACTGGATCAGAAGAAAAAACCCCAATACCATGAATTTCTCACCAAAACCACCCTAAACTCACCTGATCGTCTCCAAAACCCACAATCCACTCCCATTGAACTTAACGACGACTGACAACACAACGAAACCCAACGGAGACCCTAAAACACGTCAAAAATACCCCAGAAAAGAACAGGATCACCCCAACAAACAGAAGAAAAACTCAAATACCATGAATCCACCCCAGAAGTCCCCCTAAAACTACCTGAAGTTCTCCAAAAATCGCAATTTACCATTTTCCACCACGATGACAACGGAAAACGCAACAAAACCCAACGGAGACCATAAAACACGTCACAAACACCCCCAAAAAGAATAGGATCACGCCCAAAAACGAAAGAAAATCCCCAAAATCATAGATCCACCCCAAAACCACCCTAAACCTACCTGATTGTACTGGGTCTGGCTGGAATGTTAACTTTCCCGGCAGCAGCCCATACAGTGCTGTACTCTGTACTTGTAGCTGGAACAGCAGTGTTATCACACCAGCAGTGGCACAGCATTGGGCCTTTCTCTAACCCTCCTAGGGGGTGGGCAAAAAGTGAGGAGAGAAACATCACTATGGCAGCTGACCTAAACCAATCAAAGGGATATTCCATACCATGTGGTGTCACACTCAGCAATAAAAGGTGGAAACAGGAAGAAGAGGGGAGGGGTGGGCTCTCGTTGAGAAGACCTCGGTCCTCCTCTCGAACACCGGCTGCGTGCGTTGAGGCCTTGCTTCAAGGACGTGGTCAATCATCGCTCATTTGTGGGAAGTAGAGAGTAATTTCTTTCCTCTGCACTTCCATATAGCTTTCATTTATTTTGTTTGTTTGTTTTCCTCCCTTGTTCCCCTTTTCCCTATTACTTCCCCTTAGTTAAATTGTTTAGTTCATGGTAGTCTTTATTTAATTATTATAATTATTTCCCTTTAAATAATTATCCTTATCTCAACCCGTGAGTTGTTCTTTGCTTTACTTCTCCCCCTCCTCATCTAAAGGAGGGGGAGTGAGAGAGCGGTTGTGGGGTTTAGCTGCCCAGCACGGTAAAAACACCACACTGATGTTCTCCAAAACCCAAAGTCCACTCCCAACCACCATAAAACCCATTAGGAACCCAACAAAGCCCAACGGAGACACCAAAACACGGCGTAAACACCCCAAAAAAGAACAGGATCATCCCAAAATAACAGAAGTAAACCCCAAAAGACATAGATCCACCCCAAAAGGCCCCCTAAACCTACCTGATGTTCTCCAAAACCCACAATTTACCATTTTCCACCATGATGACAACGGAAAACCCAACGAAACCCAACGGAGACCCCAAAAAACGTTAAAAACACCACAAAAAAGAACTGGATAAGAAGAAAAAAAAAAAACAAAAACCATGAAGTTCCCCACAAAGCCACCCTAAACCCACCTGATCTTCTCCAAATCCCACATTTCACTCCCATTCACCATGATGAATACAAGAACCCAACAAAACCTAACGGAGACCACAAAACATGCCAAAAACACCACAAAAAAGAACAGGATCACCCCAGAAAACTGGAAGAAAATACCCCAAAACCATAGATCCACCCCAAATGTCCCCCTAAACCTACCTGATGTTCTCCAAATCCCAAAGTCCACTCCCGACCACCATAAAACCCATTAGGAACCCAACAACACCCAACGGAGACCCCAAAAAACGTCATAAACAACCCAAACAAGAACAGGATCACCCCCAAAAATGAAAGAAAACCCCAAAAGCCATAGATCCACCCCAAAAGTCCCCCCAAACCTACATGATGATCTCCAAAACCCACAATTTACACTTTTCCACCATGATGACAAAGGAAAACCCAACAAAACCCAACGGAGACCCCAAAACACGTCAAAGACACCCCAAAAAAGAACACGATCACCCCCAAAAACGAAAGAAAACACCCAGAACCATAGATCCATCCCCAAACCACCCTAAACCTACCTGATGTTCTCCATAACCCGCAATTTACTCTTTTCCACCACGATGACAACGAAAAACCCAACAAAACACCCCAAAAAAGAACGAGGCCACCCCAAAAACAGAAGAAAACCCTAAAAAAAAAAAAAAAAAAAAAAAAAAACCAGAAAGAATCCCCCAAAACCATAGATTCACACCCCCAAATTCCTTAAACTCACCTGATGTTCACGAACCCACAATTTACCCGTTTCCACCATGATGACCGAGAACCCAACAAAACCCAATGGACAACCCGAAACACCTCAAAAACTTCCCAAAAAAGAACGGGACCAGACAAAAAAAAACAAAAGAAAACCCCAAAAACCATGAATCTGCCCCAAAAGTCCCCCTAAACCTACCTGAAGTTCTCCGAAACCCACTATTTACTTTTTCCACCACGATGACAAAGGAAAACCTAACGAAACCAATCGGAGACCCCATAACACGTCAAAAACACGCCAAAAAAGAACTGGATCAGAAGAAAAAAAAAAAAAAAACGTATGAATTTTCCCCCAAAACCACCCTAAACTCACCTGATCTTCTCCAAAACCCACAATCCACTCCCATTGAACTTAATGACCAACGAGAACCAAACGAAATCCAATGGAGACCACAAAACACGTCAAAAACACCCCAAACAACAACGCGATCACACCCAAAACTGGAAGAAAATCGCAAAAGCCATAGATCCACCCCAAAAGGCCCCCTAAACCTACCTGATGTTCTCCAAAACCCACAATTTACCATTTTCCACCATGATGACAATGAAAAAACAAACGAAACACAACAGAGACCCCAAAAAAAGATAAAAACACCCCAAAAAAGAACAG
This sequence comes from Aythya marila, assembly GCF_965140915.1. Lineage (NCBI taxonomy): Eukaryota > Metazoa > Chordata > Aves > Anseriformes > Anatidae > Aythya > Aythya marila. Next base: position 298,419 of record NW_028137334.1, on the reverse strand, counting down.
GATAAGAAGAAAAAAAAAAAACAAAAACCATGAATTTCCCCACAAAACCACCCTAAACCCACCTGATCTTCTCCAAATCCCACATTTCACTCCCATTCACCATGATGAATACAAGAACCCAAAAAAAAACAACGGAGACCACAAAACACGTCAAAAACACCACAAAAAAGAACAGGATCACCCCAGAAAACTGGAAGAAAATACCCCAAAACCATAGATCCACCCCAAATGTCCCCCTAAACCTACCTGATGTTCTCCAAATCCCAAAGTCCACTCCCGACACCCATAAAACCCATTAGGAACCCAACAACACCCAACGGAGACCCCAAAAAACGGCATAAACAACCCAAAAAAGAACAGGATCACCCCCTTAAACGAAAGAAAACCCCAAAAGCCATAGATCCACCCCAAAAGGCCCCCTAAACCTACCTGATGTTCTCCAAAACCCACAATGTAAACTATTCCAACATGAAGACCAATAAGAAGCCAACTAAAACCCAACGGAGACCACAAAACACGTCAAAAACACGCCAGAAAAGAACAGGATCACCGCAGAAAACACAAGAAAATCCCAAAAGCCATAGATCCACCCCAAAGGTCCCCCTAAACATACCTGATGTTCTCCAAAACCCACAATGTAAACTATTCCAACATAATGACCAATAAGAAGCCAACTAAAACCCAAGGGAGACCACAAAACACGTCATAAACACCCCAAAAAAGAACAGGATCACCCCCAAAAACGAAAGAAAACCCCAAAGCCATAGATCCACCCCAAAAGTCCCCCTTAACCTACCTGATGTTCTCCAAAACCCACAATTTACACTTTTCCACCATGATGACCAATAAGAAGCCAAGTAAAACCCAGCGGAGACCACAAAACACGTCAAAAACACCCCAAAAAAGAATAGGATCAACCCCAAAAAAAAACAGAAAAAAAAAAACAAAACCATAGATCCATCCCAAAACCATCCTAAACCTACCAGGTGTTCTCCAAAACCCAGAATTTTCCATTTTCCAACATGATTACGAACAAAACCCAACTAAAACCCAGCGGAGACCCAAAAACACGTCAAAAACACGCCAAAAAAGAACAGGATCAGAAGAAAAAACCCCAATACCATGAATTTCCCCCCAAACCACCCTAAACTCACTTGATCTTCTCCAAAACCCACAATCCACTCCCATTGAACTTAACGACCAACGAGAACCCAACGAAATCCAATGGAGACCACAAAACACTTCAAAAACACCCCAAACAAGAACGCGATCAACCCCAAACCAGAAAGATAATCCCAAAAGCCATAGATCCACCCCAAATATCCCCCTAAACCTACCTGATGTTCTCCAAAACCCACAATTTAAACTATTCCAACATGAAGACCAATAAGAAGCCAATTAAAACCCAAGGGAGACCACAAAACACGTCAAAAACACGCCAAAAAAGAACACGATCACCCCAGAAAACACAAGAAAACCCCAAAAGCCATAGATCCACCCCAAAAGTCCCCCTTAACCTACCTGATGTCCTCCAAAACCCACAATTTACACTTTTCCACCATGATGACTAATAAGAAGCCAAGTAAAACGCAACGGAGACCCCAAAACACGTCAAAAACACCCCAAAAAAGAACACGATCACCACAAAAAAAAAAAAAAAAAAAAAAAAAACAGAAGAAAACCCCAAAACCATAGATCCACCCCAAAACCACCCTAAACCTACCTGATGTTCACCAAAACCAACTATTTACCATTTTCCAACATGATGACCAACAAGAACCCAACTAAAACCCAACGGAGACCCAAAAACACGTCAAAAACACGCCAAAAAAGAACTGGATCAGAAGAGAAAACCCCAATACCATGAATTTCCCCCCAAAACCACCCTAAACTCACCTGATCGTCTCCAAACCCCACAATCCACTCCCATTGAACTTAACGACGACTGACAACACAACGAAACCCAACGGAGACCCAAAAACACGTCAAAAACACCCCAGAAAAGAACAGGATCACCCCAAAAAACAGAAGAAAAACTCAAATACCATGAATCCACCCCAGAAGTCCCCCTAAACCTACCTGAAGTTCTCCAAAAATCGCAATTTACCATTTTCCACCACGATGACAACGGAAAACGCAACAAAACCCAACGGAGACCATAAAACACGTCACAAACACCCCCAAAAAGAATAGGATCACGCCCAAAAACGAAAGAAAATCCCCAAAATCATAGATCCACCCCAAAACCACCCTAAACCTACCTGATTGTACTGGGTCTGGCTGGAATGTTAACTTTCCCGGCAGCAGCCCATACAGTGCCGTACTCTGTACTTGTAGCTGGAACAGCAGTGTTATCACACCAGTGTTGTGTCTACTGCTGAGCAGCAGTGGCACAGCATTGGGCCTTTCTCTAACCCTCCTAGGGGGTGGGCAAAAAGTGAGGAGAGAAACATCACTATGGCAGCTGACCTAAACCAATCAAAGGGATATTCCATACCATGTGGTGTCACACTCAGCAATAAAAGGAGGAAACAGGAAGAAGAGGGGAGGGGTGGGCTCTCGTTGAGAAGACCTCGGTCCTCCTCTCGAACACCGGCTGCGTGCGTTGAGGCCTTGCTTCAAGGACGTGGTCAATCATCGCTCATTTGTGGGAAGTAGAGAGTAATTTCTTTCCTCTGCACTTCCATATAGCTTTCATTTATTTTGTTTGTTTGTTTTCCTCCCTTGTTCCCCTTTTCCCTTTTACTTCCCCTTAGTTAAATTGTTTAGTTCATGGTAGTCTTTATTTAATTATTATAATTATTTCCCTTTAAATAATTATCCTTATCTCAACCCGTGAGTTGTTCTTTGCTTTACTTCTCCCCCTCCTCATCTAAAGGAGGGGGAGTGAGAGAGCGGTTGTGGGGTTTAGCTGCCCAGCACGGTAAAAACACCACACTGATGTTCTCCAAAACCCAAAGTCCACTCCCAACCACCATAAAACCCATTAGGAACCCAACAAAGCCCAACGGAGACACCAAAACACGGCGTAAACACCCCAAAAAAGAACAGGATCATCCCAAAATAACAGAAGTAAACCCCAAAAGACATAGATCCACCCCAAAAGGCCCCCTAAACCTACCTGATGTTCTCCAAAACCAACTATTTACAATTTTCCACCATGATGACCAACAAGAACCCAACTAAAACCCAACGGAGACCCAAAAACACATCAAAAACACGCCAAAAAAAAACTGGATCACCCCAGAAAACTGGAAGAAAATACCCCAAAACCATAGATCCACCCCAAATGTCCCTCTAAACCTACCTGATGTTCTCCAAATCCCACAGTCCACTCCCGACCACCATAAAACCCATTAGGAACCCAACAACACCCAACGGAGACCCCAAAAAACGTCATAAACAACCCAAACAAGAACAGGATCACCCCCAAAAACGAAAGAAAACCCCAAAAGCCATAGATCCACCCCAAAAGTCCCCCCAAACCTACATGATGATCTCCAAAACCCACAATTTACACTTTTCCACCATGATGACAAAGGAAAACCCAACAAAACCCAACGGAGACCACAAAACACGTCAAAAACAACCCAAAAAAGAACACGATCACACGCAAAAACGAAAGAAAATCCCAAAAGCCATAGATCCACCGCAAAATTCCCCCTAAACCTACCTGATGTTCTCCAAAACCCACAATTTACACTTTTCCACCATGATGACCAATAAGAAGCCAAGTAAAACCCAGCGGAGACCCCAAAACACGTCAAAAATACCCCAAAAAAGAATAGGATCAACCCCAAAAAAAAACAGAAAAAAAAAAAAACAAAACCATAGATCCATCCCAAAACCATCCTAAACCTACCAGGTGTTCTCCAAAACCCAGAATTTTCCATTTTCCAACATGATTACGAACAAAACCCAACTAAAACCCAGCGGAGACCCAAAAACACGTCAAAAACACGCCAAAAAAGAACAGGATCAGAAGAAAAAACCCCAATACCATGAATTTCCCCCCAAACCACCCTAAACTCACTTGATCTTCTCCAAAACCCACAATCCACTCCCATTGAACTTAACGACCAACGAGAACCCAACGAAATCCAATGGAGACCACAAAACACTTCAAAAACACCCCAAACAAGAACGCGATCAACCCCAAACCTGAAAGATAATCCCAAAAGCCATAGATCCACCCCAAATATCCCCCTAAACCTACCTGATGTTCTCCAAAACCCACAATTTAAACTATTCCAACATGATGACAACGGAAAACCAAATGAAACCCAATGGAGACCCCAAAAAACGTTAAAAACACCACAAAAAAGAACTGGATAAGAAGTAAAAAAAAAAAAACAAAAACCATGAATTTCCCCACAAAACCACCCTATACCCACCTGATCTTCTCCAAATCCCACGTTTCACTCCCATTCACCATGATGAATACAAGAACCCAACAAAACCTAACGGAGACCACAAAACACATCAAAAACACCACAAAAAAGAACAGGATCACCCCAGAAAACTGGAAGAAAATACCCCAAAACCATAGATCCACCCCAAATGTCCCCCTAAACCTACCTGATGTTCTCCAAATCCCAAAGTCCACTCCCGACCACCATAAAACCCATTAGGAACCCAACAACACCCAACGGAGACCCCAAAAAACGTCATAAACAACCCAAACATGAACAGGATCACCCCCAAAAACGAAAGAAAACCCCAAAAGCCATAGATCCACCCCAAAAGTCCCCCCAAACCTACATGATGATCTCCAAAACCCACAATTTACACTTTTCCACCATGATGACAAAGGAAAACCCAACAAAACCCAACGGAGACCACAAAACACGTCAAAAACAACCCAAAAAAGAACACGATCACACGCAAAAACGAAAGAAAATCCAAAAAGCCATAGATCCACCGCAAAATTCCCCCTAAACCTACCTGATGTTCTCCAAAACCCACAATTTACACTTTTCCACCATGATGACCAATAAGAAGCCAAGTAAAACCCAGCGGAGACCACAAAACACGTCAAAAACACCCCAAAAAAGAATAGGATCAACCCCAAAAAAAAACAGAAAAAAAAAAAACAAAACCATAGATCCATCCCAAAACCATCCTAAACCTACCAGGTGTTCTCCAAAACCCAGAATTTTCCATTTTCCAACATGATTACGAACAAAACCCAACTAAAACCCAGCGGAGACCCAAAAACACGTCAAAAACACGCCAAAAAAGAACAGGATCAGAAGAAAAAACCCCAATACCATGAATTTCCCCCCAAACCACCCTAAACTCACTTGATCTTCTCCAAAACCCACAATCCACTCCCATTGAACTTAACGACCAACGAGAACCCAACGAAATCCAATGGAGACCACAAAACACTTCAAAAACACCCCAAACAAGAACGCGATCAACCCCAAACCAGAAAGATAATCCCAAAAGCCATAGATCCACCCCAAATATCCCCCTAAACCTACCTGATGTTCTCCAAAACCCACAATTTAAACTATTCCAACATGAAGACCAATAAGAAGCCAACTAAAACCCAAGGGAGACCACAAAACACGTCAAAAACACGCCAAAAAAGAACACGATCACCCCAGAAAACACAAGAAAACCCCAAAAGCCATAGATCCACCCCAAAAGTCCCCCTTAACCTACCTGATGTCCTCCAAAACGCACAATTTACACTTTTCCACCATGATGACTAATAAGAAGCCAAGTAAAACGCAACGGAGACCCCAAAACACGTCAAAAACACCCCAAAAAAGAACACGATCACCACAAAAAAAAAAAAAAAAAAAAAAAAAAAAAACAGAAGAAAACCCCAAAACCATAGATCCACCCCAAAACCACCCTAAACCTACCTGATGTTCACCAAAACCAACTATTTACCATTTTCCAACATGATGACCAACAAGAACCCAACTAAAACCCAACGGAGACCCAAAAACACGTCAAAAACACGCCAAAAAAGAACTGGATCAGAAGAGAAAACCCCAGTACCATGAATTTCCCCCCAAAACCACCCTAAACTCACCTGATCGTCTCCAAACCCCACAATCCACTCCCATTGAACTTAACGACGACTGACAACACAACGAAACCCAACGGAGACCCAAAAACACGTCAAAAACACCCCAGAAAAGAACAGGATCACCCCAAAAAACAGAAGAAAAACTCAAATACCACGAATCCACCCCAGAAGTCCCCCTAAACCTACCTGAAGTTCTCCAAAAATCGCAATTTACCATTTTCCACCACGATGACAACGGAAAACGCAACAAAACCCAACGGAGACCATAAAACACGTCACAAACACCCCCAAAAAGAATAGGATCACGCCCAAAAACGAAAGAAAATCCCCAAAATCATAGATCCACCCCAAAACCACCCTAAACCTACCTGATTGTACTGGGTCTGGCTGGAATGTTAACTTTCCCGGCAGCAGCCCATACAGTGCCGTACTCTGTACTTGCAGCTGGAACAGCAGTGTTATCACACCAGTGTTGTGTCTACTGCTGAGCAGCAGTGGCACAGCATTGGGCCTTTCTCTAACCCTCCTAGGGGGTGGGCAAAAAGTGAGGAGAGAAACATCACTATGGCAGCTGACCTAAACCAATCAAAGGGATATTCCATACCATGTGGTGTCACACTCAGCAATAAAAGGAGGAAACAGGAAGAAGAGGGGAGGGGTGGGCTCTCGTTGAGAAGACCTCGGTCCTCCTCTCGAACACCGGCTGCGTGCGTTGAGGCCTTGCTTCAAGGACGTGGTCAATCATCGCTCATTTGTGGGAAGTAGAGAGTAATTTCTTTCCTCTGCACTTCCATATAGCTTTCATTTATTTTGTTTGTTTGTTTTCCTCCCTTGTTCCCCTTTTCCCTTTTACTTCCCCTTAGTTAAATTGTTTAGTTCATGGTAGTCTTTATTTAATTATTATAATTATTTCCCTTTAAATAATTATCCTTATCTCAACCCGTGAGTTGTTCTTTGCTTTACTTCTCCCCCTCCTCATCTAAAGGAGGGGGAGTGAGAGAGCGGTTGTGGGGTTTAGCTGCCCAGCACGGTAAAAACACCACACTGATGTTCTCCAAAACCCAAAGTCCACTCCCAACCACCATAAAACCCATTAGGAACCCAACAAAGCCCAACGGAGACACCAAAACACGGCGTAAACACCCCAAAAAAGAACAGGATCATCCCAAAATAACAGAAGTAAACCCCAAAAGACATAGATCCACCCCAAAAGGCCCCCTAAACCTACCTGATGTTCTCCAAAACCCACAATTTACCATTTTCCACCATGATGACAACGGAAAACCCAACGAAACCCAACGGAGACCCCAAAAAACGTTAAAAACACCACAAAAAAGAACTGGATAAGAAGAAAAAAAAAAAACAAAAACCATGAAGTTCCCCACAAAGCCACCCTAAACCCACCTGATCTTCTCCAAATCCCACATTTCACTCCCATTCACCATGATGAATACAAGAACCCAACAAAACCTAACGGAGACCACAAAACACGCCAAAAACACCACAAAAAAGAACAGGATCACCCCAGAAAACTGGAAGAAAATACCCCAAAACCATAGATCCACCCCAAATGTCCCCCTAAACCTACCTGATGTTCTCCAAATCCCAAAGTCCACTCCCGACCACCATAAAACCCATTAGGAACCCAACAACACCCAACGGAGACCCCAAAAAACGTCATAAACAACCCAAACAAGAACAGGATCACCCCCAAAAACGAAAGAAAACCCCAAAAGCCATAGATCCACCCCAAAAGTCCCCCCAAACCTACATGATGATCTCCAAAACCCACAATTTACACTTTTCCACCATGATGACAAAGGAAAACCCAACAAAACCCAACGGAGACCACAAAACACGTCAAAAACAACCCAAAAAAGAACACGATCACACGCAAAAACGAAAGAAAATCCCAAAAGCCATAGATCCACCGCAAAATTCCCCCTAAACCTACCTGATGTTCTCCAAAACCCACAATTTACACTTTTCCACCATGATGACCAATAAGAAGCCAAGTAAAACCCAGCGGAGACCCCAAAACACGTCAAAAACACCCCAAAAAAGAACAGGATCAACCCCCCACAAAACAGAAAAAAAAAAACAAAACCATAGATCCATCCCAAAACCATCCTAAACCTACCAGGTGTTCTCCAAAACCCAGAATTTTCCATTTTCCAACATGATTACGAACAAAACCCAACTAAAACCCAGCGGAGACCCCAAAACACGTCAAAAACATGCCCAAAAAGAACTGGATCAGAAGAAAAAACCCCAATACCATGAATTTCCCCCCAAACCACCCTAAACTCACTTGATCTTCTCCAAAACCCACAATCCACTCCCATTGAACTTAACGACCAACGAGAACCCAACGAAATCCAATGGAGACCACAAAACACATCAAAAACACCCCAAACAAGAACGCGATCAACCCCAAACCAGAAAGATAATCCCAAAAGCCATAGATCCACCCCGAAGGTCCCCCTAAACCTACCTGATGTTCTCCAAAACGCACAATTTACACTTTTCCACCATGATGACTAATAAGAAGCCAAGTAAAACGCAACGGAGACCCCAAAACACGTCAAAAACACCCCAAAAAAGAACACGACCAACAAAAAAAAAAAAAAAAAAAAAAAAAAAAAAAAAAGAAAAAACAGAAGAAAACCCCAAAACCATAGATCCACCCCAAAAAAACCCTAAACCTACCTGATATTCTCCAAAATCCACAATTTACAATTTTCCAACATGATGACCAACAAGAACCCAACTAAAACCCAACGGAGACCCAAAAACACATCAAAAACACGCCAAAAAAGAACTGGATCAGAAGAGAAAACCCCAATACCATGAATTTCCCCCCAAAACCACCCTAAACTCACCTGATCGTCTCCAAACCCCACAATCCACTCCCATTGAACTTAACGACGACTGACAACACAACGAAACCCAACGGAGACCCAAAAACACGTCAAAAACACCCCAGAAAAGAACAGGATCACCCCAAAAAACAGAAGAAAAACTCAAATACCATGAATCCACCCCAGAAGTCCCCCTAAACCTACCTGAAGTTCTCCAAAAATCGCAATTTACCATTTTCCACCACGATGACAACGGAAAACGCAACAAAACCCAACGGAGACCATAAAACACGTCACAAACACCCCCAAAAAGAATAGGATCACGCCCAAAAACGAAAGAAAATCCCCAAAATCATAGATCCACCCCAAAACCACCCTAAACCTACCTGATTGTACTGGGTCTGGCTGGAATGTTAACTTTCCCGGCAGCAGCCCATACAGTGCCGTACTCTGTACTTGTAGCTGGAACAGCAGTGTTATCACACCAGTGTTGTGTCTACTGCTGAGCAGCAGTGGCACAGCATTGGGCCTTTCTCTAACCCTCCTAGGGGGTGGGCAAAAAGTGAGGAGAGAAACATCACTATGGCAGCTGACCTAAACCAATCAAAGGGATATTCCATACCATGTGGTGTCACACTCAGCAATAAAAGGAGGAAACAGGAAGAAGAGGGGAGGGGTGGGCTCTCGTTGAGAAGACCTCGGTCCTCCTCTCGAACACCGGCTGCGTGCGTTGAGGCCTTGCTTCAAGGACGTGGTCAATCATCGCTCATTTGTGGGAAGTAGAGAGTAATTTCTTTCCTCTGCACTTCCATATAGCTTTCATTTATTTTGTTTGTTTGTTTTCCTCCCTTGTTCCCCTTTTCCCTTTTACTTCCCCTTAGTTAAATTGTTTAGTTCATGGTAGTCTTTATTTAATTATTATAATTATTTCCCTTTAAATAATTATCCTTATCTCAACCCGTGAGTTGTTCTTTGCTTTACTTCTCCCCCTCCTCATCTAAAGGAGGGGGAGTGAGAGAGCGGTTGTGGGGTTTAGCTGCCCAGCACGGTAAAAACACCACACTGATGTTCTCCAAAACCCAAAGTCCACTCCCAACCACCATAAAACCCATTAGGAACCCAACAAAGCCCAACGGAGACCACAAAACACGTCAAAAACAACCCAAAAAGAACACGATCACACGCAAAAACGAAAGAAAATCCCAAAAGCCATAGATCCACCGCAAAATTCCCCCTAAACCTACCTGATGTTCTCCAAAACCCACAATTTACACTTTTCCACCATGATGACCAATAAGAAGCCAAGTAAAACCCAGCGGAGACCCCAAAACACGTCAAAAACACCCCAAAAAAGAACAGGATCAACCCCCCAAAAAACAGAAAAAAAAAAAAAAAAAAAAAACATAGATCCATCCCAAAACCATCCTAAACCTACCAGGTGTTCTCCAAAACCCAGAATTTTCCATTTTCCAACATGATTACGAACAAAACCCAACTAAAACCCAACGGAGACCCAAAAACACGTCAAAAACACGCCAAAAAAGAACAGGATCAGAAGAAAAAAACCCAATACCATGAATTTCCCCCCAAACCACCCTAAACTCTCTTGATCTTCTCCAAAACCCACAATCCACTCCCATTGAACTTAACGACCAACGAGAACCCAACGAAATCCAATGGAGACCACAAAACACTTCAAAAACACCCCAAACAAGAACGCGATCACCCCAGAAAACACAAGAAAATACCAAAAGCCATAGATCCACCCCGAAGGTCCCCCTAAACCTACCTGATGTTCTCCAAAACCCACAATTTACACTTTTCCACCATGATGACTAATAAGAAGCCAAGTAAAACGCAACGGAGACCCCAAAACACGTCAAAAACACCCCAAAAAAGAACACGATCACCACAAAAAAAAAAAAAAAAAAAAAAAAACAGAAGAAAAAAACCATGAATTTCCCCACAAAGCCACCCTAAACCCACCTGATCTTCTCCAAATCCCACATTTCACTCCCATTCACCATGATGAATACAAGAACCCAACAAAACCTAACGGAGACCACAAAACACGTCAAAAACACCACAAAAAAGAACACGATCACCCCAGAAAACTGGAAGAAAATACCCCAAAACCATAGATCCACCCCAAATGTCCCCCTAAACCTACCTGATGTTCTCCAAATCCCAAAGTCCACTCCCGACCACCATAAAACCCATTAGGAACCCAACAACACCCAACGGAGACCCCAAAAAACGTCATAAACAACCCAAACAAGAACAGGATCACCCCCAAAAACGAAAGAAAACCCCAAAAGCCATAGATCCACCCCAAAAGTCCCCCCAAACCTACATGATGATCTCCAAAACCCACAATTTACACTTTTCCACCATGATGACAAAGGAAAACCCAACAAAACCCAACGGAGACCACAAAACACGTCAAAAACAACCCAAAAAAGAACACGATCACACGCAAAAACGAAAGAAAATCCCAAAAGCCATAGATCCACCACAAAATTCCCCCTAAACCTACCTGATGTTCTCCAAAACCCACAATTTACACTTTTCCACCATGATGACCAATAAGAAGCCAAGTAAAACCCAGCGGAGACCCCAAAACACGTCAAAAACACCCCAAAAAAGAACAGGATCAACCCCCCAAGAAACAGAAAAAAAAACAAAAACAAAACCATAGATCCATCCCAAAACCATCCTAAACCTACCAGGTGTTCTCCAAAACCCAGAATTTTCCATTTTCCAACATGATTACGAACAAAACCCAACTAAAACCCAGCGGAGACCCCAAAACACGTCAAAAACACGCCCAAAAAGAACTGGATCAGAAGAAAAAACCCCAATACCATGAATTTCCCTTCAAACCACCCTAAACTCACTTGATCTTCTCCAAAACCCACAATCCACTCCCATTGAACTTAACGACCAACGAGAACCCAACGAAATCCAATGGAGACCACAAAACACTTCAAAAACACCCCAAACAAGAACGCGATCAACCCCAAACCAGAAAGATAATCCCAAAAGCCATAGATCCACCCCGAAGGTCCCCCTAAACCTACCTGATGTTCTCCAAAACCCACAATTTACACTTTTCCACCATGATGACTAATAAGAAGCCAAGTAAAACCCAAGGGAGACCCCAAAACACGTCAAAAACACCCCAAAAAAGAACACGATCACCACAAAAAAAAAAAAAAAAAAAAAAAAAAAAAAAAACACAGAAGAAAACCCCAAAACCATAGATCCACCCCAAAACCACCCTAAACCTACCTGATATTCTCCAAAATCCACAATTTACAATTTTCCAACATGATGACCAACAAGAACCCAACTAAAACCCAACGGAGACCCAAAAACACATCAAAAACACGCCAAAAAAGAACTGGATCAGAAGAGAAAACCCCAATACCATGAATTTCCCCCAAAAACCACCCTAAACTCACCTGATCGTCTCCAAACCCCACAATCCACTCCCATTGAACTTAACGACGACTGACAACACAACGAAACCCAACGGAGACCCAAAAACACGTCAAAAACACCCCAGAAAAGAACAGGATCACCCCAAAAAACAGAAGAAAAACTCAAATACCATGAATCCACCCCAGAAGTCCCCCTAAACCTACCTGAAGTTCTCCAAAAATCGCAATTTACCATTTTCCACCACGATGACAACGGAAAACGCAACAAAACCCAACGGAGACCATAAAACACGTCACAAACACCCCCAAAAAGAATAGGATCACGCCCAAAAACGAAAGAAAATCCCCAAAATCATAGATCCACCCCAAAACCACCCTAAACCTACCTGATTGTACTGGGTCTGGCTGGAATGTTAACTTTCCCGGCAGCAGCCCATACAGTGCCGTACTCTGTACTTGTAGCTGGAACAGCAGTGTTATCACACCAGTGTTGTGTCTACTGCTGAGCAGCAGTGGCACAGCATTGGGCCTTTCTCTAACCCTCCTAGGGGGTGGGCAAAAAGTGAGGAGAGAAACATCACTATGGCAGCTGACCTAAACCAATCAAAGGGATATTCCATACCATGTGGTGTCACACTCAGCAATAAAAGGAGGAAACAGGAAGAAGAGGGGAGGGGTGGGCTCTCGTTGAGAAGACCTCGGTCCTCCTCTCGAACACCGGCTGCGTGCGTTGAGGCCTTGCTTCAAGGACGTGGTCAATCATCGCTCATTTGTGGGAAGTAGAGAGTAATTTCTTTCCTCTGCACTTCCATATAGCTTTCATTTATTTTGTTTGTTTGTTTTCCTCCCTTGTTCCCCTTTTCCCTTTTACTTCCCCTTAGTTAAATTGTTTAGTTCATGGTAGTCTTTATTTAATTATTATAATTATTTCCCTTTAAATAATTATCCTTATCTCAACCCGTGAGTTGTTCTTTGCTTTACTTCTCCCCCTCCTCATCTAAAGGAGGGGGAGTGAGAGAGCGGTTGTGGGGTTTAGCTGCCCAGCACGGTAAAAACACCACACTGATGTTCTCCAAAACCCAAAGTCCACTCCCAACCACCATAAAACCCATTAGGAACCCAACAAAGCCCAACGGAGACCACAAAACACGTCAAAAACAACCCAAAAAGAACACGATCACACGCAAAAACGAAAGAAAATCCCAAAAGCCATAGATCCACCGCAAAATTCCCCCTAAACCTACCTGATGTTCTCCAAAACCCACAATTTACACTTTTCCACCATGATGACCAATAAGAAGCCAAGTAAAACCCAGCGGAGACCCCAAAACACGTCAAAAACACCCCAAAAAAGAACAGGATCAACCCCCCAAAAAACAGAAAAAAAAAAAAAAAAAAAAAACATAGATCCATCCCAAAACCATCCTAAACCTACCAGGTGTTCTCCAAAACCCAGAATTTTCCATTTTCCAACATGATTACGAACAAAACCCAACTAAAACCCAGCGGAGACCCCAAAACACGTCAAAAACACGCCCAAAAAGAACTGGATCAGAAGAAAAAACCCCAATACCATGAATTTCCCTTCAAACCACCCTAAACTCACTTGATCTTCTCCAAAACCCACAATCCACTCCCATTGAACTTAACGACCAACGAGAACCCAACGAAATCCAATGGAGACCACAAAACACTTCAAAAACACCCCAAACAAGAACACGATCAACCCCAAACCAGAAAGATAATCCCAAAAGCCATAGATCCACCCCAAAAGTCCCCCTAAACTTACCTGATGTACTCCAAAACCCACAATTTACACTTTTCTACCATGATGACAAAGGAAAACCCAACGAAACCCAGCGGAGACCCCAAAACACGTCAAAAACACCCCAAAAAAGAACAGGATCAACCCCAAAAAAAGAACAGAAAAAAAAAAAAAACAAAACCATAGATCCATCCCAAAACCATCCTAAACCTACCAGGTGTTCTCCAAAACCCAGAATTTTCCATTTTCCAACATGGTTACGAACAAAACCCAACTAAAACCCAACGGAGACCCAAAAACACGTCAAAAACACGCCAAAAAAGAACAGGATCAGAAGAAAAAAACCCAATACCATGAATTTCCCCCCAAACCACCCTAAACTCTCTTGATCTTCTCCAAAACCCACAATCTACTCCCATTGAACTTAACGACCAACGAGAACCCAACGAAATCCAATGGAGACCACAAAACACTTCAAAAACACCCCAAACAAGAACGCGATCACCCCAGAAAACACAAGAAAATACCAAAAGCCATAGATCCACCCCGAAGGTCCCCCTAAACCTACCTGATGTTCTCCAAAACCCACAATTTACACTTTTCCACCATGATGACTAATAAGAAGCCAAGTAAAACGCAACGGAGACCCCAAAACACGTCAAAAACACCCCAAAAAAGAACACGATCACCACAAAAAAAAAAAAAAAAAAAAAAAAAACAGAAGAAAAAAACCATGAATTTCCCCACAAAGCCACCCTAAACCCACCTGATCTTCTCCAAATCCCACATTTCACTCCCATTCACCATGATGAATACAAGAACCCAACAAAACCTAACGGAGACCACAAAACACGTCAAAAACACCACAAAAAAGAACACGATCACCCCAGAAAACTGGAAGAAAATACCCCAAAACCATAGATCCACCCCAAATGTCCCCCTAAACCTACCTGATGTTCTCCAAATCCCAAAGTCCACTCCCGACCACCATAAAACCCATTAGGAACCCAACAACACCCAACGGAGACCCCAAAAAACGTCATAAACAACCCAAACAAGAACAGGATCACCCCCAAAAACGAAAGAAAACCCCAAAAGCCATAGATCCACCCCAAAAGTCCCCCCAAACCTACATGATGATCTCCAAAACCCACAATTTACACTTTTCCACCATGATGACAAAGGAAAACCCAACAAAACCCAACGGAGACCACAAAACACGTCAAAAACAACCCAAAAAGAACACGATCACACGCAAAAACGAAAGAAAATCCCAAAAGCCATAGATCCACCGCAAAATTCCCCCTAAACCTACCTGATGTTCTCCAAAACCCACAATTTACACTTTTCCACCATGATGACCAATAAGAAGCCAAGTAAAACCCAGCGGAGACCCCAAAACACGTCAAAAACACCCCAAAAAAGAACAGGATCAACCCCAAAAAAAAACAGAAAAAAAAAAAAAAAAAAACCCATAGATCCATCCCAAAACCATCCTAAACCTACCAGGTGTTCTCCAAAACCCAGAATTTTCCATTTTCCAACATGATTACGAACAAAACCCAACTAAAACCCAGCGGAGACCCCAAAACACGTCAAAAACACGCCCAAAAAGAACTGGATCAGAAGAAAAAACCCCAATACCATGAATTTCCCTTCAAACCACCCTAAACTCACTTGATCTTCTCCAAAACCCACAATCCACTCCCATTGAACTTAACGACCAACGAGAACCCAACGAAATCCAATGGAGACCACAAAACACTTCAAAAACACCCCAAACAAGAACGCGATCAACCCCAAACCAGAAAGATAATCCCAAAAGCCATAGATCCACCCCGAAGGTCCCCCTAAACCTACCTGATGTTCTCCAAAACCCACAATTTACACTTTTCCACCATGATGACTAATAAGAAGCCAAGTAAAACGCAACGGAGACCCCAAAACACGTCAAAAACACCCCAAAAAAGAACACGATCACCACAAAAAAAAAAAAAAAAAAAAAAAAAAAAAAAACAGAAGAAAACCCCAAAACCATAGATCCACCCCAAAACCACCCTAAACCTACCTGATATTCTCCAAAATCCACAATTTACAATTTTCCAACATGATGACCAACAAGAACCCAACTAAAACCCAACGGAGACCCAAAAACACATCAAAAACACGCCAAAAAAGAACTGGATCAGAAGAGAAAACCCCAATACCATGAATTTCCCCCCAAAACCACCCTAAACTCACCTGATCGTCTCCAAACCCCACAATCCACTCCCATTGAACTTAACGACGACTGACAACACAACGAAACCCAACGGAGACCCAAAAACACGTCAAAAACACCCCAGAAAAGAACAGGATCACCCCAAAAAACAGAAGAAAAACTCAAATACCATGAATCCACCCCAGAAGTCCCCCTAAACCTACCTGAAGTTCTCCAAAAATCGCAATTTACCATTTTCCACCACGATGACAACGGAAAACGCAACAAAACCCAACGGAGACCATAAAACACGTCACAAACACCCCCAAAAAGAATAGGATCACGCCCAAAAACGAAAGAAAATCCCCAAAATCATAGATCCACCCCAAAACCACCCTAAACCTACCTGATTGTACTGGGTCTGGCTGGAATGTTAACTTTCCCGGCAGCAGCCCATACAGTGCCGTACTCTGTACTTGTAGCTGGAACAGCAGTGTTATCACACCAGTGTTGTGTCTACTGCTGAGCAGCAGTGGCACAGCATTGGGCCTTTCTCTAACCCTCCTAGGGGGTGGGCAAAAAGTGAGGAGAGAAACATCACTATGGCAGCTGACCTAAACCAATCAAAGGGATATTCCATACCATGTGGTGTCACACTCAGCAATAAAAGGAGGAAACAGGAAGAAGAGGGGAGGGGTGGGCTCTCGTTGAGAAGACCTCGGTCCTCCTCTCGAACACCGGCTGCGTGCGTTGAGGCCTTGCTTCAAGGACGTGGTCAATCATCGCTCATTTGTGGGAAGTAGAGAGTAATTTCTTTCCTCTGCACTTCCATATAGCTTTCATTTATTTTGTTTGTTTGTTTTCCTCCCTTGTTCCCCTTTTCCCTTTTACTTCCCCTTAGTTAAATTGTTTAGTTCATGGTAGTCTTTATTTAATTATTATAATTATTTCCCTTTAAATAATTATCCTTATCTCAACCCGTGAGTTGTTCTTTGCTTTACTTCTCCCCCTCCTCATCTAAAGGAGGGGGAGTGAGAGAGCGGTTGTGGGGTTTAGCTGCCCAGCACGGTAAAAACACCACACTGATGTTCTCCAAAACCCAAAGTCCACTCCCAACCACCATAAAACCCATTAGGAACCCAACAAAGCCCAACGGAGACCACAAAACACGTCAAAAACAACCCAAAAAGAACACGATCACACGCAAAAACGAAAGAAAATCCCAAAAGCCATAGATCCACCGCAAAATTCCCCCTAAACCTACCTGATGTTCTCCAAAACCCACAATTTACACTTTTCCACCATGATGACCAATAAGAAGCCAAGTAAAACCCAGCGGAGACCCCAAAACACGTCAAAAACACCCCAAAAAAGAACAGGATCAACCCCCCAAAAAACAGAAAAAAAAAAAAAAAAAAAAACATAGATCCATCCCAAAACCATCCTAAACCTACCAGGTGTTCTCCAAAACCCAGAATTTTCCATTTTCCAACATGATTACGAACAAAACCCAACTAAAACCCAACGGAGACCCAAAAACACGTCAAAAACACGCCAAAAAAGAACAGGATCAGAAGAAAAAAACCCAATACCATGAATTTCCCCCCAAACCACCCTAAACTCTCTTGATCTTCTCCAAAACCCACAATCCACTCCCATTGAACTTAACGACCAACGAGAACCCAACGAAATCCAATGGAGACCACAAAACACTTCAAAAACACCCCAAACAAGAACGCGATCACCCCAGAAAACACAAGAAAATACCAAAAGCCATAGATCCACCCCGAAGGTCCCCCTAAACCTACCTGATGTTCTCCAAAACCCACAATTTACACTTTTCCACCATGATGACTAATAAGAAGCCAAGTAAAACGCAACGGAGACCCCAAAACACGTCAAAAACACCCCAAAAAAGAACACGATCACCACAAAAAAAAAAAAAAAAAAAAAAAACAGAAGAAAAAAACCATGAATTTCCCCACAAAGCCACCCTAAACCCACCTGATCTTCTCCAAATCCCACATTTCACTCCCATTCACCATGATGAATACAAGAACCCAACAAAACCTAACGGAGACCACAAAACACGTCAAAAACACCACAAAAAAGAACAGGATCACCCCAGAAAACTGGAAGAAAATACCCCAAAACCATAGATCCACCCCAAATGTCCCCCTAAACCTACCTGATGTTCTCCAAATCCCAAAGTCCACTCCCGACCACCATAAAACCCATTAGGAACCCAACAACACCCAACGGAGACCCCAAAAAACGTCATAAACAACCCAAACAAGAACAGGATCACCCCCAAAAACGAAAGAAAACCCCAAAAGCCATAGATCCACCCCAAAAGTCCCCCCAAACCTACATGATGATCTCCAAAACCCACAATTTACACTTTTCCACCATGATGACAAAGGAAAACCCAACAAAACCCAACGGAGACCACAAAACACGTCAAAAACAACCCAAAAAAGAACACGATCACACGCAAAAACGAAAGAAAATCCCAAAAGCCATAGATCCACCGCAAAATTCCCCCTAAACCTACCTGATGTTCTCCAAAACCCACAATTTACACTTTTCCACCATGATGACCAATAAGAAGCCAAGTAAAACCCAGCGGAGACCCCAAAACACGTCAAAAACACCCCAAAAAAGAACAGGATCAACCCCCCAAAAAACAGAAAAAAAAAAAAAACAAAACCATAGATCCATCCCAAAACCATCCTAAACCTACCAGGTGTTCTCCAAAACCCAGAATTTTCCATTTTCCAACATGATTACGAACAAAACCCAACTAAAACCCAGCGGAGACCCCAAAACACGTCAAAAACACGCCCAAAAAGAACTGGATCAGAAGAAAAAACCCCAATACCATGAATTTCCCTTCAAACCACCCTAAACTCACTTGATCTTCTCCAAAACCCACAATCCACTCCCATTGAACTTAACGACCAACGAGAACCCAACGAAATCCAATGGAGACCACATAACACTTCAAAAACACCCCAAACAAGAACGCGATCAACCCCAAACCAGAAAGATAATCCCAAAAGCCATAGATCCACCCCGAAGGTCCCCCTAAACCTACCTGATGTTCTCCAAAACCCACAATTTACACTTTTCCACCATGATGACTAATAAGAAGCCAAGTAAAACGCAACGGAGACCCCAAAACACGTCAAAAACACCCCAAAAAAGAACACGATCACCACAAAAAAAAAAAAAAAAAAAAAAAAAAAAAAACAGAAGAAAACCCCAAAACCATAGATCCACCCCAAAACCACCCTAAACCTACCTGATATTCTCCAAAATCCACAATTTACAATTTTCCAACATGATGACCAACAAGAACCCAACTAAAACCCAACGGAGACCCAAAAACACATCAAAAACACGCCAAAAAAGAACTGGATCAGAAGAGAAAACCCCAATACCATGAATTTCCCCCCAAAACCACCCTAAACTCACCTGATCGTCTCCAAACCCCACAATCCACTCCCATTGAACTTAACGACGACTGACAACACAACGAAACCCAACGGAGACCCAAAAACACGTCAAAAACACCCCAGAAAAGAACAGGATCACCCCAAAAAACAGAAGAAAAACTCAAATACCATGAATCCACCCCAGAAGTCCCCCTAAACCTACCTGAAGTTCTCCAAAAATCGCAATTTACCATTTTCCACCACGATGACAACGGAAAACGCAACAAAACCCAACGGAGACCATAAAACACGTCACAAACACCCCCAAAAAGAATAGGATCACGCCCAAAAACGAAAGAAAATCCCCAAAATCATAGATCCACCCCAAAACCACCCTAAACCTACCTGATTGTACTGGGTCTGGCTGGAATGTTAACTTTCCCGGCAGCAGCCCATACAGTGCCGTACTCTGTACTTGCAGCTGGAACAGCAGTGTTATCACACCAGTGTTGTGTCTACTGCTGAGCAGCAGTGGCACAGCATTGGGCCTTTCTCTAACCCTCCTAGGGGGTGGGCAAAAAGTGAGGAGAGAAACATCACTATGGCAGCTGACCTAAACCAATCAAAGGGATATTCCATACCATGTGGTGTCACACTCAGCAATAAAAGGAGGAAACAGGAAGAAGAGGGGAGGGGTGGGCTCTCGTTGAGAAGACCTCGGTCCTCCTCTCGAACACCGGCTGCGTGCGTTGAGGCCTTGCTTCAAGGACGTGGTCAATCATCGCTCATTTGTGGGAAGTAGAGAGTAATTTCTTTCCTCTGCACTTCCATATAGCTTTCATTTATTTTGTTTGTTTGTTTTCCTCCCTTGTTCCCCTTTTCCCTTTTACTTCCCCTTAGTTAAATTGTTTAGTTCATGGTAGTCTTTATTTAATTATTATAATTATTTCCCTTTAAATAATTATCCTTATCTCAACCCGTGAGTTGTTCTTTGCTTTACTTCTCCCCCTCCTCATCTAAAGGAGGGGGAGTGAGAGAGCGGTTGTGGGGTTTAGCTGCCCAGCACGGTAAAAACACCACACTGATGTTCTCCAAAACCCAAAGTCCACTCCCAACCACCATAAAACCCATTAGGAACCCAACAAAGCCCAACGGAGACACCAAAACACGGCGTAAACACCCCAAAAAAGAACAGGATCATCCCAAAATAACAGAAGTAAACCCCAAAAGACATAGATCCACCCCAAAAGGCCCCCTAAACCTACCTGATGTTCTCCAAAACCCACAATTTACCATTTTCCACCATGATGACAACGGAAAACCCAACGAAACCCAACGGAGACCCCAAAAAACGTTAAAAACACCACAAAAAAGAACTGGATAAGAAGAAAAAAAAAAAACAAAAACCATGAAGTTCCCCACAAAGCCACCCTAAACCCACCTGATCTTCTCCAAATCCCACATTTCACTCCCATTCACCATGATGAATACAAGAACCCAACAAAACCTAACGGAGACCACAAAACACGTCAAAAACACCACAAAAAAGAACAGGATCACCCCAGAAAACTGGAAGAAAATACCCCAAAACCATAGATCCACCCCAAATGTCCCCCTAAACCTACCTGATGTTCTCCAAATCCCAAAGTCCACTCCCGACCACCATAAAACCCATTAGGAACCCAACAACACCGAACGGAAACCACAAAACACGTAAAACACACGCCAAAAAACAAAAGGATCACCCCAGAAAACACAAGAAAATCCCAAAAGCCATAGATCCATCCCAAATGTCCCCCTAAACCTGCAGGATGTTCTCCAAAACCCACAATTTAAACTATTCCAACATGATGACCAATAAGAAGCCAACTAAAACCCAACGGAGACCACAAAACACGTCAAAAACACCACAAAAATAAACAGGATCACCCCAGAAAACAAAAGAAAATCCCAAAGGGCATAGATCCACCCCAAATATCCCCCTAAACCTACCTGATATTCTCCAAATCCCAAAGTCCACTCCCGACCACCATAAAACCAATTAGGAACACAAAAAAAACAATGGAGACCCCAAAACACGGCATGAACACCCCAAACAAGAACAGGATCACACCCAAAAACGAAAGAAAACCCCAAAGCCATAGATCCACCCCAAAAGTCCCCCTTAACCTGCCTGATGTTCTCCAAAACCCACAATTTACACTTTTCCACCATGATGACCAATAAGAAGCCAAGTAAAACCCAGCGGAGACCCCAAAACACGTCAAAAACACCCCAAAAAAGAACACGATCACCACAAAAAAAAAAAAAAAAAAAAAAAAGAAAACCCCAAAACCATAGATCCACCCCAAAACCACCCTAAACCTACCTGATGTTCTCCAAAACCCACAATTTACAATTTTCCAACATGATGACCAACAAGAACCCAACTAAAACCCAACGGAGACCCAAAAACACATCAAAAACATGCCAAAAAAAAAAATGGATCAGAAGAAAAAACCCCAATACCATGAATTTCCCCCCAAAACCACCCTAAACTCACCTGATCGTCTCCAAACCCCACAATCCACTCCCATTGAACTTAACGACAAACGACAACTCAACAAAACCCAACAGAGACTCTAAAACACGTCAAAAATACCCCAGAAAAGAACAGGATCACCCCAATAAAAACAGAAGAAAAACTCAAATACCATGAATCCACCCCAGAAGTCCCCCTAAACCTACCTGAAGTTCTCCAAAACCCACAATTTACCGTTTTCCACCATGATGACAACGGAAAACGCAACAAAACCCAATGGAGACCACAAAACACGTCAAAGACACCCCAAAAAAGAACACGATGACCCCCAAAAAACAAAAGAAAACGCCCAGAACCATAGATCCATCTCCAAATCACCCTAAACCTACCTGATGTTCTCCATAACCCGCAATTTACCCTTTTCCACCACGATGACAACGGAAAACCCAACAAAACACCCCAAAAAAGAACAGGACCACCCAAAAACAGAAGAAAACCCTAAAAAAAAAAAAACAGAAGAAATCCCCCAAAACCATAGATTCACCCCCCAAAAATCCTTAAACTCACCTGATGTTCTCCAAAACCCACAATTTACCCTTTTCCACCATGATGACCGAGAACCCAACAAAACCCAACGGACAACCCCAAACACCTCAAAAACTTCCCAAAAAAGAACGAGACCAACCAAAAAAAAAACAGAATAAAATCCCAAAAATCATGAATCTGCCCCAAAAGTCCCCCTAAACCTACCTGAAGTTCTCCAAAACCCGCAATTTACCATTTTCCACCATGATGACAACGTAAAACCCAACAAAACACCCCAAAAAAGAACGGGACCACCCAAAAACAGAAGATAACTCTAGAAAAAAAAAAAAAAAAGAAGAAATCCCCCAAAACCATAGATTCACCCCCCAAAAATCCTTAAAATCACCTGATGTTCTCCAATATCCACAATTTACCCTTTTCCCCCATGATGACCAAGAACACAAAAAAAAACAACGGAGACCCCAAAACATGTCAAAAACACCCCCAAAAAGAAAAGGATCACCCCAAAAACGAAAGAAAACCCCCAAAATCATAGATCCACCCCAAAACCACCCTAAACCTACCTGATGTTCTCCAAAACGCACAATTTACCATATTCCACCATGATGACCACGGAAAACCCAACGAAACCCAACGGAGACCCCAAAACACATCAAAATCATCCCAAAAAAGAACTAGATAAGAAGAAAAAAAAAAAAACAAACATGAATTTCCCCACTAAACCACCCTAAACTCACCTGATCTTCTCCAAATCCCACATTTCACTCCCATTCACCATGATGACGAACAAGAACCCAACAAAACCCAACGGAGACCAAAAAACACCTCAAGAACACCCCAAAAAAGAACAGGATCACCCCCCCCCAAAAAAAAAAAAAAAAAAAAAAAACAGAAGAAAACCACAAATACCATAGATGCACCCCTGTGGAGGAATGGTTAAGTAAAATAGGACATGTGGATGTTGGGCAGTTAGGAGGCAATGGGCTAGTAAAGTACCGTACTCAACTCACATGAATCTGGCATGTACACAGCTGGCTGAGAGCCAATCAGGCTCAAGGACACGATGCCCTTGAGCGATTGGGAAAGTCCCTAAGGCGGGACGGTAGCTAAAAGAAGGAGAAACTACCTGAAAAGAGCGGGAAATGTTAGCCAATCCTGAGCTTAGTTTTTGCAATATGTATGAGTTGATTATGTTCGAACTAGATAAAAGGCGACTGAGCTATCCATTAAAGTTGAAGTTCGTTGTTCACTCATATTGAGCGTCTGTGTCTTCCTTCCGTCGACAACAAATTGGCGCCTGAACAGGGACCGGTCTGAACGGGATTTGGACACTGCTGGCAGTGATCCTGGGCCACGTGTTGGACGGAATAAGGGAGGATCCGGTCCTGCAACGCAGCCCAGGAGGTGGAAGGGACAAGAATCCCCGCACCCGCGTCGGGAAGGTGAAAGGGACGTGGAGTCCCCGCACCCGGGAGAGGATCCCGCCGGTCACGCGTCGTCGACGTCTGAAAGGTGAAAGGGACAGGAGTCCCCGCACCCGCAGCTCGGAAGGTGGAAGGGAGTTCCCACACTCGGGATGAGCCTATAAAGGGTCCCACCGGAAAAGCGCCGCTGAGGTCTTTGCAAAGGCTGCAACTGTATATATAAAGGTATGAAAGATAAGTGGCATATAATTTGCTCAGATGCTTTTTAGAAAAGCGGAGCATTTTAGATATAGATTGTAAAAAAGAATTACCAGGTTTATTAGCATATGCAGTAGCGCAGGGTTGTTTTACAAATCCTGATACAGTTTTTTGAACAAACAGAGTGGCGTAAATTTGGAGATAAATTGTTTGATGTTATTAATGATATTAAGTCTGCTAAAAAATTATTGAAGCCTTGGAGAACAGTCACTAGCACTTTAGCTATACATCAGGCTGAGCAGAGAGTCGCTGCTGCCGCTACAGAGCGACTGGGATTGCCGGGAAGTGCTGGAGCTGGGCATTGCCCACTGCCGCCTTCAGTGAGAACGGTAACGCTGCCTCAGGGGGCTACGGGGCAATGGGAGCCTCCCCCCCCTCAGTCACCACCACGAGCAGCGCTGCGCTTGGAGCTCACCGTGTGGCGAGTTGGCACAGAGCAGAGGGATGGACATCAGGACCCTGCAGCCTGTCTGACGTAACCATGGAAGCAGCGGCGGCTGTGCTGCTTCTCTCTGGCATGTTTTTGATCTGTGGAGACCGTGCATGGCAAGGAGTACCAGCCAATGCTTTTGGAGGACCGTGTTACCTAGGGCGACTCACAATTTTCACTCCAGATTTACACTCGTGGCAGAACTCGACAAGGAGCAGAAGAATTAAACGAGAACTAAAAACTTTGGGTTCTGACTGTAATGATGATGTAGAATTGTGGGGTCCAACAGAAAGATTCTTTGCTTCTTTGGTGCCTGGTGTGGGAACTGCACACGCTTTGACTAACATTAATAAGCTTGCTTGTTGGGCTGTTAAACAATCGAATGTAACAACACAAGTTCTTTCTGAAATGTCACAAGATATGGAGAGTCTAAGACATGCTGTATTGCAAAATAGGGCCGCTATTGATTTCTTGTTGCTGGCTCAGGGACATGGGTGTGAAGATGTAGAAGGAATGTGTTGCTTTTATCTTTTCGACCATGGTTAGTCAATTCACGACCAGTTGAAATGGTTAAGGGATCATACACAAAAAATTGTAGTACAAGATAGTTGGTTTGAAGATTGGCTTAAATCTGTTTTTGGGAACCATGGGTGGATGGGTTTTGTTAGTTAAAGAGGGACTTCGCTTTCTACTTATAATTATATTGATTATAGTTGCTGCACATATAATCTTTAACTGCCTAACTAAGAAACTAGAGCAACTCACAGAGAAGGTATTTGTAGTGCAAAATAAAAACGGGGGAATTGTGGAGGAATGGTTAAGTAAAATAGGACATGTGGATGTTGGGCAGTTAGGAGGCAATGGGCTAGTAAAGTACCGTACTCAACTCACATGAATCTGGCATGTACACAGCTGGCTGAGAGCCAATCAGGCTCAAGGACACGATGCCCTTGAGCGATTGGGAAAGTCCCTAAGGCGGGACGGTAGCTAAAAGAAGGAGAAACTACCTGAAAAGAGCGGGAAATGTTAGTCAATCCTGAGCTTAGTTTTTGCAATATGTATGAGTTGATTATGTTCGAACTAGATAAAAGGCGACTGAGCTATCCATTAAAGTTGAAGTTCATTGTTCACACATATTGAGCGTCTGTGTCTTCCTTCCATCGACAACACACCCCAAAACCACCCTAAACCTAACTGAATTCTCAAAATCCCAAAGTCCACTCCCAACCACCATAAAACCCATCAGGAACTAAATGAAACGCAATGGAAACCCCAAAACACGTCAAAAACAACACAAAAAAGAACAGGATCACTGCAAAAAAAAGAGAAGAAAACCTCAAAAGCCATAGATCCACCCCAAAAGTCCCCCTAAACATACCTGATGTTCTCCAAAACCCACAATTTAAACTGTTCCAACATGATGACCAATAAAAAGCCAACTAAAACCCAACGGAGACCACAAAACACGACAAAAACACCCCAAAAAAGAAAACGATCACCACAAAAAAAAAACAGAAGAAAATCCCAAATACCATGAATCCACCTCAAAAGTCCCCCTTAACCTACCTGATGTTCTCCAAAACCCACAATTTACACTTTTCCACCATGATGACCAGGGAAAACACAACGAAACCCAACGGAGACCCCAAAACAAGTCAAAATCACCCCAAACAGGAAGGGGATCACCCCCAAAACTGGAAGAAAATCCCCCAAAACCATAGATCCACCCCAAAACCACCCTAAACCTACCTGATGTTCTCCAAAACCCACAATTTACCATTTTCCACCATGATGACAACGGAAAACCCAACAAAACCCAACGGAGACCCCAAAACATGTCAAAAACACGCCAAAAAAGAACTGGATAAGAAGAAAAAAAAAAAACAAAAACCATAAATTTCCCCACTAAACCACCCTAAACTCACCTGATCTTCTCCAAATCCCACATTTCACTCCCATTCACCATGATGACCAACAAGAACCCAACAAAACCTAACGGAGACCACAAAACGCCTCAAAAACACAACAAAAAAGAATAGGATCACCCCAGAAAACACGAGAAAACCCCAAAAAGCCATAGATCCACCCCAAATGTCCCCCTAAACCTACCTGATGTTCTCCAAATCCCAAAGTCCACTCCCAACCACCATAAAACCCATTAGGAACCCAACAAAACCCAAAGGAGACACCAAAACACGGCATAAACACCCCAAAAAAGAACAGGATCATCCCAAAATAACAGAAGTAAACCCCAAAAGCCATAGATCCACCCCAAACGTACCCCTTAACCTACCTGATGTTCTCCAAAACCCACAATTTACCATTTTCCAACATGATGACAACGGAAAACCAAACGAAATCCAACAGAGACCCCAAAACACGTCAAAGACACCCCAGAAAAGAACACGATCACCCCCAAAAATGAAAGAAAACACCCAGAACCATAGATCCATCCCCAAACCAACCTAAACCTACCTGATGTTCTCCATAACCCGCAATTTACCCTTTTCCACCACGATGACAACGGAAAACCCAACAAAACACCCCAAAAAAGAACGAGACCACCCCAAAAACAGAAGAAAACCGTAAAGAAAAAAAAAAAAAAAAAAAAAAAAAACAGAAGAAATCCCCCAAAGCCAGAGATTGAACCCCCAAATTCCTTAAACTCACCAGATATTCTCCAAAACCCACAATTTACCCTTTTTCACCATGATGACCAAGAACCCAACAAAACCCAACGGACAACCACAAACACCTCAAAAACTTCCCAAAAAAGAATGGGACCAGGCAAAAAAAAAAAAAAAAAAAAACAAAAGAAAACCCCCAAAACCACGAATCTGCCCCAAAAGTCCCCCTAAACCTACCTGAAGTTCTCCAAAAACCACAATTTCTCTTTTTCCACCACGATGTCAAAGGAAAACCCAACGAAACCAATCAGAGACCCCAAAACACGTCAAAATAACGCCAAAAAAGAACTGGATCAGAAGAAAAAAAAAATAAAACTAAAATAAAGTATGAATTTTCCCCCAATACCACCCTAAACTCAACTAATCTTCTCCAAAACCCACAATCCACTCCCTTTTACCTTAACGACCAACGAGAACCCAACGAAATCCAATGGAGACCACAAAACACGTCAAAAACACCACAAAACAGAACAGGATCACCCCAAAAAACAGAAGAAAACGCCAAATACCATGAATCCGCACCAAAGGTCCCCCTAAACCTACCTGAAGTTCTACAAAACCCGCAATTTACCCTTTTCCACCACAATGACAACAGAAAACCGAATAAAACAACAAATAAAGAACGGGACCACCCCAAAAAAAGAAGATAATCCTAAAAAAAAAAAAAAAAAAAAAAAAAAAAAAAAAAAAAAAAAAAAAAAAAAACAGAAGAAATCTCCCAAAATCATAGATTCACCCCCCAAAAATCCTTAAAATCACCTGATGTTCTCCAAAACCCACAATTTACCCTTTTCCACCATGATGACCGAGAACCAAAAAAACCACAACGGAGACCACAAAACACGTCAAAAACAACCCCAAAAACAAAAGGATCACCCCAAAAACGAAAGAAAACCCCCAAAAAACATAGATCCATCCCAAAAGTCCCCCTAAACCTACCTAATGTTCTACAAATCCCAAAGTCCACTCCAGAGAACCGTAAAAACAATTAGGAACCCAACAAAACCCAACGGAGACCCCAAAACACGTTATAAACACCCCAAACAAGAACAGGATCACCCCAAAACGAAAGAAAACCCCAAATACCATGAATCCACCCCAAACGTCCCCCTTAACCTAACTGATGTTCTCCAAAACCCACAATTTACCATTTTCCAACATGATGACAACGGAAAACCCAACGAAACCCAACAGAGACCCCAAAACACGTCAAAAACACCACAAAAAAAAGAACACGATCACCCCAAAAAAAAAAAAAAACAGAAGAAAACCCCAAATACCATAGATGCACCCCCAAACCACCCTAAACCTACCTGATGTTCACCAAAACCAACTATTTACCATTTTCCACACTGATGACCAACAAGAACCCAACTAAAATACAACGGAGACCCCAAAACACGTCAAAAACACGCCAAAAAGGAACTGGATCAGAAGAAAAAAACGCAAAACCGTGATTTTCCCCCCAAAACCACCCTAAGCTCACCTGATCTTCTCCAAAATCCACAATCCACTCCCATTGACCTTAACGACAAACGACAACCCAACGAAACCCAACGGAGACACCAAAACACGTCAAAAATACCCCAGAAAAGAACAGGATCACCCCAAAAAACAGAAGAAAAACTCAAATACCATGAATCCACCCCAGAAGTCCCCCTAAACCTACCTGAAGTTCTCCAAAAATCGCAATTTACCCTTTTCCACCACGATGACAACGGAAAACGCAACAAAACCCAACGGAGACCATAAAACACGTCACAAACACCCCCAAAAAGAATAGGATCATGCCCAAAAACGAAAGAAAATCCCCAAAATCATAGATCCACCCCAAAACCACCCTAAACCTACCTGATGTTCTCCTAATCCCAAAGCACACTCCCAACCACCACAAAACACATTAGGAACTCAACGAAACGCAACGGAAACCCCAAAACACTTCAAAATCACCCGAAGAAAGGAGAGGATCACTCTCCAAAAAAGAAGAAAACCCCAAATACCATGAATCCACGCGAAAACTCCCCCTAAACCTACCTGAAGTTCTCCAAAAACAGCAATGTACCCTTTTCCACCGTGATGACCACGGAAAACCCAACGAAACCCAACGGAGACCCCAAAACACGTCAAAAACACACCAAAATCAACCCAGATCCTAAAAAAAAAATAAAAAATAATAAAAAAAAATGCCATGATTTAACCCTAAAAAAACCCTTAAACCTACCTGATGTTCTGCAAAACCCACAATCCACTCCTATTTAACATAATGACAAACAAGAACCCAACAAAACCTAATGGAGACCCTAAAACACGTCAAAAACACCCCAAAAAATATCGGCATCACCCCCAAAACTGGAAGAAAATCCACCAAAACCATAGATACACCCCAAAACCACTCTAAACCTACCTGATGTTCTCCAAAACCCACAATTTACCACTTTCCACCATGATGACCACGGAAAACCCAACGAAACACAACAGAGAATCAAAAAAATAAGAAAAAAAAAAAACAAAACAAAACAAAACAAAATCAACCCAGATCCTAAAAAAAAAAAAAAAAAAAACATGATATAACCCCCAGAAAAACTAAAACCTACCTGATGTTCTCCAAAACCCACAATCCACACCTATTTAACATAACGCCCAACAAGAAAACAACAAAACACAACGGAGACCCCAAAACACATTATAAACACCCCAAACAAGAACAGGATCACGACAAAACGAAAGAAAACCCCCAATACCATGAATCCACCCCAAACGTCCCCCTTAACCTACCTGATGTTCTCCAAAACACACAATTTACCATTTTCCAACATGATGACAACGGAAAACCAAACAAAACACAACGGAGACCCCAAAAAACGTCAAAAACACCCCAAAAAAGAACAGGATCACCCCAAAACAAAAGAAAACCCCAAATACCATGAATCCACCCCAAACGTCCACCTTAACCTACCTGATGTTCTCCAAAACCCACAATTTACCATTTTCCAACATGATGACAACGGAAAACGCAATGAAACACAACAGAGACCCCAAAACACGTCAAAAACACCACAAAAAAAAGAACAGGATCACCCCCCAAAAAAACAGAAGAAAACCCCAAATACCATGAATCACCACACCCCCAATAAAAAAAAAAACAACCCGGAATATCATAGACCTACCCCAAAAGCACCCTAAACCTACCTGATGTTCTCCAAAACCCACAATGTACCCTTTTCCACCATGATGACCAACGAGAACACAACAAAACCCAACGGAGACCCCAAAACACGTCAAAAACAACCCAAAAAAGAACAGGATCACGCCAAAAAATAGAAGAAAACCCCAAATACCATAGATCCACCCCAAAGACACCCTAAACCTACCTGATGTTCTCCTAATCCCAAAGCACACTCCCAACCAACATAAAACACATTAGGAACTCAACGAAACGCAACGGAAACCCCAAAACACTTCAAAATCACCCGAAGAAAGGAGAGGATCACTCTCCAAAAAAGAAGAAAACCCCAAATACCATGAATCCACGCGAAAAGTCCCCCTAAACCTACCTGAAGTTCTCCAAAACCAGCAATTTACACTTTTCCACCATGATGACCATGGAAAACCCAACGAAACCCAACGGAGACCCCAAAACACGTCAAAAACACACCAAAATCAACACAGATGCTAAAAAAAATAAATAATTAAATAAATATGCCATGATTTAACCCTAAAAAAACCCTTAAACCTACCTGATGTTCTGCAAAACCCACAATCCACTCCTATTTAACATAATGACAAACAAGAACCCAACAAAACCTAACGCAGACCCCAAAACACGTCAAAAAAAAACCCAAAAATATCGGCGTCACACCCAAAACTGGAAGAAAATCCACCAAAACCATAGATCCACACCAAAACCACCATAAACCTACCTGATGTTCTCCAAGACCCACAATTTACCCTTTTCCACCATGATGACCACGGAAAACCCAACAAAATCCAACGGAGACACCAAAACACGTCAAAAACACCACAAAAAGAATAGGATCACCCCCAAAAACGAAAGAAAATCCCCAAAACCATAGATCCACCCCCCAAAAATCCTTAAACTCACCTGAATTTCTCCAAAACCCACAATTTACATTTTACCACCACGATGACAAAGGAAAACCCAACGAAACCAATCGGAGAACCCAAAACACGTCAAAATAACGCCAAAAAAGAACAGGATCAGAAGAAAAAAAAAAAAAAAAAAAAAAAAAGTATGAACTTTCCCCCAATACCACCTTAAACTCACCTACTCTTCTCCAAAACCCACAATCCACTCCCAGTTAAATTAACGACCAACGAGAACCCAACGAAACCCAACGGAGACCCCAAAAAACGTCAAAAACACACCAATAATATCGGCATCACCCCCAAAACTGGAAGAAAATACGCCAAAAAAATAGATACACCCCAAAACCACCCTAAACCTACCTGATGTTCTCCAAAACCCACAATTTACACTTTTCCACCATGATGACCAACGAGAACCCAACAAAACCAAACAGAGACCCTAAAAAACCTTAAAAAAAAACCCAAACAAGAATGGCATCACCACCAAAACTGGAAGAAAATCCGCCAAAACCATAGATCCACCCCAAAACCACCCTAAACCTACCTGATGTTCTCCAAAACCCACAATCCACACCTATTTAACATAATGATCAACAAGAACCCAACAAAACCTAATGGAGACCACAAAACACGTCAAAAACACCCCAAAAAATATCGACATCACCCCCAAAACTGGAAGAAAATCCCCCAAAACAATAGATCCACCCCAAAACCACCCTAAACCTACCTGATGTTCTCCAAAACCCACAATCCACTCCTATTTAACATAATGACAAACAAGAACCCAACAAAACCTAATGGAGACCCCAAAACACGTCAAAAAAACACCCCAATAATATCGGCATCACCCCCAAAACTGGAAGAAAATACGCCAAAACCATAGATCCAACCCAAAACCACCCTAAGCCTACCTGATGTTCTCCAAAACCCACAATTTATACTTTTCTTCCATGATGATCAACGAGAACCCAACAAAAACCAACGGAGACCCCAAAAAACGTCAAATACTCCCAAAAAAAAGAACAGGATCACGCCAAAAAATAGAAGAAAACCCCAAATACCACAGATCCACCTCAAAGACACCCTAAACTTACCTGATGTTCTCCTAATCCCAAAGCACACTCCCAACCACCATAAAACACATTAGGAACTCAACGAAACGCAACGGAAACCCCAAAACACTTCAAAATCACCCGAAGAAAGGAGAGGATCACTCCCCCAAAAAGAAGAAAACCCCAAATACCATGAATCCACGTGAAAACTCCCCCTAAACCTACCTGAAGTTCTCCAAAACCCACAATTTACCCTTTTACAACACGATGACCATGGAAAACCCAATGAAACACAACGGAGACCCCAAAACACGTCAAAAACAACACAAAAAGTCCAGGATCATCCCCCCCACCCCCCCAAAAAAAAAAAAAAACTGAATACCATAGATCCACCCCAAAACCACCCTAAACCTACCTGATGTTCTCCAAAACCCACAATTTACACTTTTCCACCATGATGACCAACGAGAACCCAACAAAACCCAACAGAGACCCCAAAAACCTTAAAAAACACCCCAAACAAGAACGGCATCACCCCCAAAACTGAAAGAAAATCCCCCAAAACCATAGATCCACCCCAAAACCACACTAAACCTACCTGAAGTTCTCCAAACCCACAATCCACACCTATTTAACATAAAGACCAACAGGAACACAACAAAACCCAACGGAGACCCCAAAACACGTCAAATACACCCAAAAAAAAAGAACAGGATCACGCCAAAAAATAGAAGAAAACCCCAAATACCATAGATCCACCCCAAAGACATCCTAAACCTACCTGATGTTCTCCTAATCCCAAAGCACACTCCCAACCAACATAAAACACATTAGGAACTCAACGAAACGCAACGGAAACCCCAAAACACTTCAAAATCACCCGAAGAAAGGAGAGGATCACTCCCCCAAAAAGAAGAAAACCCCAAATACCATGAATCCACGTGAAAACTCCCCCTAAACCTACCTGAAGTTCTCCAAAACCCACAATTTACCCTTTTACAACACAATGACCATGGAAAACCCAATGAAACACAACGGAGACCCCAAAACACGTCAAAAACAACACAAAAACTCCAGGATCATCCCCCCCACCCCCCAAAAAAAAAAAAAAAAAAACTGAATACCATAGATCCACCCCAAAACCACCCTAAACCTACCTGATGTTCTCCAAAACCCACAATTTACACTTTTCCACCATGATGACCAAAGAGAACCCAACAAAACCAAACAAAGACCCCAAAAACCTTAAAAAACACCCCAAACAAGAATGGCATCACCCCCAAAACTGGAAGAAAATCCCCCAAAACCATAGATCCACAACAAAACCACCCTAAACCTACCTGATGTTCTCCAAAACCCACAATCCACACCTATTTAACATAATGACAAACAAGAACACAACAAAATCTAATGGAGACCCCAAAACACGTCAAAAACACCCCAAAAAATATCGGCATCACCCCCAAAACTGGAAGAAAATACGCCAAAACCATAGATCCACCCCAAAACCACCCTAAACCTACCTGATCTTCTCCAAAACCCACAATCCACTCCTATTTAACATAATGACCAACAAGAACACAACAAAACCCAACGCAGACCCCAAAACACATCAAAAACACCCCAAAAAAGAACAGGTTCATGCCAAAAAATAGAAGAAAACAACAAATACCATAGATCCACCCCAAAGACACCCTAAACCTACCTGATGTTCTCCAAAACACACAATTTATACTTTTCCACCATGATGACCAACGAGAACCCAACAAAACCAAACAGAGACCCCAAAACACGTCAAAAACAACACAAAAAATATCGGCATCACTCCCAAAACTGGAAGAAAATACGCCAAAACCATAGATCCACCCCAAAACCACCCTAAACCTACCTGATCTTCTCCAAAACCCACAATTTACCCTTTTCCACCATTATGACCAACGAGAACCCAACAAAACCAAACAGACACACCAAAAACCTTAAAAAACACCCCAAACAAGAATGGCATCACCCCCAAAACTGGAAGAAAATACGCCAAAACCATAGATCCACCAAAAAACCACCCTAAACCTACCTGAAGTTCTCCAAAACCCACAATCCACTCCTATTTAACATAATGACCAACAAGAACACAACAAAACCTAATGGAGACCACAAAACACGTCCAAAACACCCCAAACAAGAACCTCATCACCCCAAAAAATGGAAGAAAATCCCTCAAAACCATAGATCCACCCCAAAACCACCTTAAACCTACCTGATGTTCTCCAAAACCCACAATTTACACTTTTCCACCATGATGACCAACGAGAACACAACAAAACCCAACGGAGACCCCAAAACACGTCCAAAACACCCCAAAAAAGAACAGGATCACGCCAAAAAATAGAAGAAAACCCCAAATACCATAGATCCACCCCAAAGACACCCTAAACCTACCTGATGTTCTCCTAATCCCAAAGCACACTCCCAACCAACATAAAACACATTAGGAACTCAACGAAACGCAACGGAAACCCCAAAACACTTCAAAATCACCCGAAGAAAGGAGAGGATCACTCCCCCAAAAAGAAGAAAACCCCAAATACCATGAATCCACGTGAAAACTCCCCCTAAACCTACCTGAAGTTCTCCAAAACCCACAATTTACCCTTTTACAACACGATGACCATGGAAAACCCAATGAAACACAACGGAGACCCCAAAACACGTCAAAAACAACACAAAAAGTCCAGGATCATCCCCCCCACCCCCCCAAAAAAAAAAAAAAAAAAAAACTGAATACCATAGATCCACCCCAAAACCACCCTAAACCTACCTGATGTTCTCCAAAACCCACAATTTACCCTTTTCCACCATGATGACCAACGAGAACCCAACAAAACCAAAGAGAGACCCCAAAAACCTTAAAAAACACCCCAAACAAGAATGGCATCACCCCAAAAACTGGAAGAAAATCCCCCAAAACCATAGATCCACCCCAAAACCACCCTAAACCTACCTGATGTTCTCCAAAACCCACAATTTACCCTTTTCCACCATGATGACCAACGAGAACCCAACAAAACCTAACAGAGACCCCAAAAAACGTAAAAAACACCCCAAACAAGAACCTCATCACCCCAAAACTGGAAGAAAATCCCCCAAAACCATAGATCCACCCCAAAACCACCCTAAACCTACCTGATGTTCTCCAAAACCCACAATCCACTCCTATTTAACATAAAGACCAACAAGAACACAACAAAACCCAACGGAGACCCCAAAACACATCAAAAACACCCCAAACAAGAACATGTTCATGCCAAAAGTAGAAGAAAACACCAAATACCATAGATCCAACCCAAAGACACCCTAAACCTACCTGATGTTCTCCAAAACCAACAATTTACCCTTTCCACCATGATGACCAATGAGAACGCAACTAAACCCAACAGAGACCCCAAAACACGTCAAAAACACCCCAAAAAATATCGGCATCACCCCAAAAACTGGAAGAAAATATGCCAAAACCATAGATCCACCCCAAAAACCACCCTAAACCTACCTGATCTTCTCCAAAACCCACAATTTACTCTTTTCCACCATGATGACCAACAAGAACCCAACAAAACCCAACAGAGACCCCAAAACACGTCAAAAACACCCCAAACAAGAACGGCATCACCCCCAAAACTGGAAGAAAATCCCCCAAAACCATAGATCCACCCCAAAAACAACCCTAAACCTAACTGATGTTCTCCAAAACCCACAATTTACCATTTTTCCACCATGATGACCAACAAGAACCCAACAAAACCCAACAGAGACCCCAAAACACGTCAAAAACACACCAAAACATATCGGCATCACCCCCAAATCTGGAAGAAAATATGCCAAAACCATAGATCCACCCCAAAACCACCCTAAACCTACCTGATCTTCTCCAAAACCCACAATCCACACCTATTTAACATAATGACCAACAAGAACACAACAAAACCCAACGGAGACCCCAAAACACATCAAAAACACCCCAAAAAAGAACAGGTTCATGCCAAAAAATAGAAGAAAACGCCAAATACCATAGATCCACCCCAAAGACACCCTAAACCTACCTGATCTTCTCCAAAACCCACAATGTACCCATTTCCACAATGATGACCAATGACAACGCAAATAAACCCAACAGAGACCCCAAAACACGTCAAAAACACCCCAAAAAATATCGGCATCACCCCCAAAACTGGAAGAAAATACGCCAAAACCATAGATCCACCCCAAAACCACCCTAAACCTACCTGATGTTCTCCAAAACCCACAATTTACCCTTTTCCACCATGATGACCAACGAGAACCCAACAAACCGAAACAGAGACCCCAAAAACCTTAAAAAACACCCCAAACAAGAATGGCATCACACCCAAAACTGGAAGAAAATCACCCAAAACCATAGATCCACCCCAAAACCACCCTAAACCTACCTGATCTTCTCCAAAACCCACAATCCACTCCTATTTAAAATAATGACCAACAAGAACACAACAAAACCCAACGGAGACCCCAAAACACGTCAAAAACACCCCAAAAAAGAACAGGTTCATGCCAAAAAATAGAAGAAAACCCCAAATACCATAGATCCACCCCAAAGACACCCTAAACCTACCTGATGTTCTCCAAAACCCACAATTTACCCTTTTCCACCATGATGACCAATGAGAACACAAATAAACCCAACAGAGACCCCAAAACACGTCAAAAACACCCCAAACAAGAACGGCATCACCCCCAAATCTGGAAGAAAATCCGCCAAAACCATAGATCAAACCAAAACCCACCCTAAACCTACCTGATCTTCTCCAAAACCCACAATCCACACCTATTTAACATAAAGACCAACAGGAACACAACAAAACCCAACGGAGACCCCAAAACACGTCAAATACACCCAAAAAAAAAGAACAGGATCACGCCAAAAAATAGAAGAAAACCCCAAATACCATAGATCCACCCCAAAGACACCCTAAACCTACCTGATGTTCTCCTAATCCCAAAGCACACTCCCAACCACCATAAAACACATTAGGAACTCAACGAAACGCAACGGAAACCCCAAAACACTTCAAAATCATCCGAAGAAAGGAGAGGATCACTCCCCCAAAAAGAAGAAAACCCCAAATACCATGAATCCACGTGAAATCTCCCCCTAAACCTACCTGAAGTTCTCCAAAACCCACAATATACCCTTTTCCAACATGATGACCAACGAGAACCCAACAAAAGCAAACAGAGACCCCAAAAACCTTAAAAAACACCCCAAACAAGAATGGCATCACACCCAAAACTGGAAGAAAATCCCCCAAAACCATAGATCCACCCCAAAACCACCCTAAACCTACCTGATCTTCTCCAAAACCCACAATTTACCCTTTTCCACCATGATGACCATGGAAAACCCAATGAAACACAACGGAGACCCCAAAACACGTCAAAAACACCCCAAAAAATATCGGCATCACCCCCAAATCTGGAAGAAAATACGCCAAAACCATAGATCCACCCCAAAACCACCCTAAACCTACCTGATCTTCTCCAAAACCCACAATCCACTCCTATTTAAAATAATGACCAACAAGAACACAACAAAACCAACGGAGACCCCAAAACACATCAAAAACACCCCAAAAAAGAAGAGGTTCATGCCAAAAAATAGAAGAAAACCCCAAATACCATAGATCCACCCCAAAGACACCCTAAACCTACCTGATGTTCTCCAAAACCCACAATTTACCCTTTTCCACCATGATGACCAACGAGAACCCAACAAAACCCAACAGAGACCCCAAAACACGTCAAAAACACCCCAAACAAGAACGGCATCACCCCCAAAACTGGAAGAAAATCCGCCAAAACCATAGATCAAACCAAAACCCACCCTAAACCTACTTGATCTTTTCCAAAACACACAATCCACACCTATTTAACATAAAGACCAACAGGAACACAACAAAACCCAACGGAGACCCCAAAACACGTCAAATACACCCAAAAAAAAAGAACAGGATCACGCCAAAAAATAGAAGAAAACCCCAAATACCATAGATCCACCCCAAAGACACCCTAAACCTACCTGATGTTCTCCTAATCCCAAAGCACACTCCCAACCAACATAAAACACATTAGGAACTCAACGAAACGCAACGGAAACCCCAAAACACTTCAAAATCATCCGAAGAAAGGAGAGGATCACTCCCCCAAAAAGAAGAAAACCCCAAATACCATGAATCCACGTGAAATCTCCCCCTAAACCTACCTGAAGTTCTCCAAAACCCACAATATACCCTTTTACAACACGATGACCATGGAAAACCCAATGAAACACAACGGAGACCACAAAACACGTCAAAAACAACACAAAAACTCCAGGATCATCCCCCCCCCCCAAAAAAAAAAAAAAAAAAAAAAACTGAATACCATATATCCACCCCAAAACCAACCTAAACCTACCTGATCTTCTCCAAAACCCACAATTTACCCTTTTCCACCATGATGACCAACGAGAACCCAACAAAACCAAACAGAGACCCCAAAAACCTTAAAAAACACCCCAAACAAGAATGGCATCACACCCAAAACTGGAAGAAAATACCCCAAAACCATAGATCCACCCCAAAACCACCCTAAACCTACCTGATGTTCTCCAAAACCCACAATCCACACCTATTTAACGTAATGACCAACAAGAACACAACAAAACCTAATGGAGACCCCAAAACACGTCAAAAACACCCCAAAAAATATCGGCATCACCCCCAAAACTGGAAGAAAATACGCCAAAACCATAGATCCACCCCAAAACCACCCTAAACCTACCTGATGTTCTCCAAAACCCACAATCCACACCTATTTAACAGAAAGACCAACAGGAACACAACAAAACCCAACGGAGACCCCAAAACACGTCAAATACACCCAAAAAAAAAGAACGGGATCACGCCAAAAAATAAAAGAAAACCCCAAATACCATAGATCCACCTCAAAGACACCCTAAACCTACCTGATGTTCTCCTAATCCCAAAGCACACTCCCAACCAACATAAAACACATTAGGAACTCAACGAAACGCAACGGAAACCCCAAAACACTTCAAAATCACCCGAAGAAAGGAGAGGATCACTCCCCCAAAAAGAAGAAAACCCCAAATACCATGAATCCACGTGAAAACTCCCCCTAAACCTACCTGAAGTTCTCCAAAACCCACAATTTACCCTTTTACAACACGATGACCATGGAAAACCCAATGAAACACAACGGAGACCCCAAAACACGTCAAAAACAACACAAAAACTCCAGGATCATCCCACCCCCCCCTTCCCCAAACAAAAAAAAAAACTGAATACCATAGATCCACCCCAAAACCACCCTAAACCTACCTGATCTTCTCCAAAACCCACAATTTACCCTTTTCCACCATGATGACTAACGAGAACCCAACAAAACCAAACAGAGACCCCAAATACCTTAAAAAACACCCCAAACAAGAATGGCATCAACCCCAAAACTGGAAGAAAATCCCCCAAAACCATAGATCCACCCCAAAACCACCCTAAACCTACCTGATCTTCTCCAAAACCCACAATTTACCCTTTTCCACCATGATGACCATGGAAAACCCAATGAAACACAACGGAGACCCCAAAACACGTCAAAAACAACACAAAAAATATCGGCATCACACCCATATCTGGAAGAAAATCCCCCAAAACCATAGATCCACCCCAAAACCACCCTAAACCTACCTGATCTTCTCCAAAATCCACAATCCACTCCTATTTAACATAATGACCAACAAGAACACAACAAAACCCAACAGAGACCCCAAAACACATCAAAAACACCCCAAAACAGAACAGGTTCATGCCAAAAAATAGAAGAAAACCCCAAATACCATAGATCCACCCCAAAGACACCCTAAACCTACCTGATGTTCTCCAAAACCCACAATTTAACCTTTTCCTCCATGATGACCAACGAGAACCCAACAAAACCCAACAGAGACCCCAAAACACGTCAAAAACAACACAGAAAATATCGGCATCACCCCCAAATCTGGAAGAAAATATGCCAAAACCATAGATCCACCCCAAAACCACCCTAAACCTACATGATCTTCTCCAAAACCCAAAATTTACACTTTTCCACCATGATGACCAACGAGAACCCAACAAAACCCAACAGAGACCCCAAAAACCTTAAAAAACACCCCAAACAAGAACTACATCACCCCCAAAACTGGAAGAAAATCCGCCAAAACCATAGATCCACCCCAAAACCACCCTAAACCTACCTGATCTTCTCCAAAACCCACAATTTACACTTTTCCACCATGATGACCAACGAGAACCCAACAAAACCCAACAGAGACCCCAAAAACCTTAAAATACACCCCAAACAAGAACGGCATCAACCCCAAAACTGAAAGAAAATATGCAAAAAACATAGATCCACCCAAAAACCACCCTAAACCTACCTGATCTTCTCCAAAACCCACAATTTACCCTTTTCCACCA
This sequence comes from Aythya marila, assembly GCF_965140915.1. NCBI lineage: Eukaryota > Metazoa > Chordata > Aves > Anseriformes > Anatidae > Aythya > Aythya marila. Next base: position 257,096 of record NW_028137334.1, on the reverse strand, counting down.
TGATGACCATGGAAAACCCAATGAAACACAACGGAGACCCCAAAACACGTCCAAAACACCCCAAAAAATATCGGCATCACCCCCAAATCTGGAAGAAAATACGCCAAAACCATAGATCCACCCCAAAACCACCCTAAACCTACCTGATCTTCTCCAAAACCCACAATCCACTCCTATTTAAAATAATGACCAACAAGAACACAACAAAACCCAACGGAGACCCCAAAACACATCAAAAACACCCCAAAAAAGAACAGGTTCATGCCAAAAAATAGAAGAAAACCCCAAATACCATAGATCCACCCCAAAGACACCCTAAACCTACCTGATGTTCTCCAAAACCCACAATTTACCCTTTTCCACCATGATGACCAATGAGAACCCAACAAAACCCAACAGAGACCCCAAAACACGTCAAAAACAACACAAAAAATATCGGCATCACCCCCAAATCTGGAAGAAAATACGCCAAAACCATAGATCCACCCCAAAACCACCCTAAACCTACCTGATGTTCTCCAAAACCCACAATTTACCCTTTTCCACCATGATGACCATGGAAAACCCAATGAAACACAACGGAGACCCAAAAACACGTCAAAAACAACACAAAAAATATCGGCATCACCCCCAAATCTGGAAGAAAATACGCCAAAACCATAGATCCACCCCAAAACCACCCTAAACCTACCTGATCTTCTCCAAAACCCACAATCCACTCCTATTTAACATAATGACCAACAAGAACACAACAAAACCCAACGGAGACCCCAAAACACATCAAAAACACCCCAAAAAAGAACAGGTTCATGCCAAAAAATAGAAGAAAACCCCAAATACCATAGATCCACCCCAAAGACACCCTAAACCTACCTGATGTTCTCCAAAACCCACAATTTACCCTTTTCCACCATGATGACCAACGAGAACCCAACAAAACCCAACAGAGACCCCAAAACACGTCAAAAACAACACAAAAAATATCGGCATCACCCCCAAATCTGGAAGAAAATACGCCAAAACCATAGATCCACCCCAAAACCACCCTAAACCTACCTGATCTTCTCCAAAACCCACAATTTACACTTTTCCACCATGATGACCAACGAGAACCCATCAAAACCAAACAGAGACCCCAAAACACGTCAAAAACAACACAAAAAATATCGGCATCACCCCCAAATCTGGAAGAAAATACGCCAAAACCATAGATCCACCCCAAAACCACCCTAAACCTACCTGATCTTCTCCAAAACCCACAATCCACACCTATTTAACATAATGACCAACAAGAACACAACAAAACCCAATGGAGACCCCAAAAAACGTCCAAAACACCCCAAAAAATATCGGCATCACCCCCAAAACTGGAAGAAAATACACCAAAACCATAGATCCACCCCAAAACCACCCTAAACCTACCTGATCTTCTCCAAAACCCACAATTTACACTTTTCCACCATGATGACCAACGAGAACACAACAAAACCCAACAGAGACCTCAAAACACGTCCAAAACAACACAAAAAATATCGGCATCACCCCCAAAACTGGAAGAAAATACGCCAAAACCATAGATCCACCCCAAAACCACCCTAAACCTACCTGATCTTCTCCAAAACCCACAATTTACACTTTTCCACCATGATGACCAACGAGAACACAACAAAACCCAACGGAGACCCCAAAACACGTCCAAAACACCCCAAAAAATATCGGCATCACCCCCAAAACTGGAAGAAAATACGCCAAAACCATAGATCCACCCCAAAACCACCCTAAACCTACCTGATCTTCTCCAAAACCCACAATTTACACTTTTCCACCATGATGACCAACGAGAACACAACAAAACCCAACAGAGACCCCAAAAACCTTAAAAAACACCCCAAACAACAATGGCATCACCCCCAAAACTGGAAGAAAATACGCCAGGGCTACGAAGATGGTGAAAGGCCTTGAGGGGAAGACGTACGAGGAACGGCTGAGGTCACTGGGCCTGTTCAGCCTGGAGAAGAGGAGGCTGAGGGGAGACCTCATCGCAGTCTACAACTTCCTCGTAAGGGGTTGTCAAGAGGCAGGAGACCTTTTCTCCATTAACACTAGTGACAGGACCCGCGGGAACGGGGTTAAGCTGAGGCAGGGGAAATTTAGGCTGGACGTCAGGAGGGGGTTCTTCACAGAGAGGGTGGTTGCACACTGGAACAGGCTCCCCAGGGAAGTGGTCACTGCACCGAGCCTGTCTGAATTTAAGAAGAGATTGGACTGTGAACTTAGGCACATGGTCTGAACTTTTGGGTAGACCTGTGCGGTGTCGAGAGTTGGACTTGATGATCCTTAAGGGTCCCTTCCAACTCAGGATATTCTATGATTCTATGATTCTATGATTCTATGATAAACCTACCTGATCTTCTCCAAAACCCACAATTTACACTTTTCCACCATGATGACCAACGAGAACCCAACAAAACAAAACAGAGACCCCAAAAACCTTAAAAAACACCCCAAACAACAATGGCATCACCCCCAAAACTGGAAGAAAAACCCCAAAACCATAGATCCACCCCAAAACCACCCTAAACCTACCTGATCTTCTCCAAAACCCACAATCCACACCTATTTTACATAATGACAAACAAGAACACAACAAAACCTAATGGAGACCCCAAAACACGTCAAAAACAACACAAAAAATATCGGCATCACCCCCAAAACTGGAAGAAAATACGCCAAAACCATAGATCCACCCCAAAACCACCCTAAACCTACCTGATCTTCTCCAAAACCCACAATTTACACTTTTCCAACATGATGACCAACGAGAACCCAACAAAACCCAACAGAGACCCCAAAAACCTTAAAAAACACCCCAAACAAGAACGGCATCACCCCCAAATCTGAAAGAAAATACGCAAAAAACATAGATCCACCCAAAAACCACCCTAAACCTACCTGAAGTTCTCCAAAACCCACAATCCACTCCTATTTAACAGAAAGACCAACAGGAACACAACAAAACCCAACGGAGACCCCAAAACACGTCAAACACACCCAAAAAAAAAGAACAGGATCATGCCAAAAAATAGAAGAAAACCCCAAATACCATAGATCCACCCCAAAGACACCCTAAACCTACCTGATGTTCTCCTAATCCCAAAGCACACTCCCAACCAACATAAAACACATTAGGAACTCAACGAAACGCAACGGAAACCCCAAAACACTTCAAAATCACCCGAAGAAAGGAGAGGATCACTCCCCCAAAAAGAAGAAAACCCCAAATACCATGAATCAACGTGAAAACTCCCCCTAAACCTACCTGAACTTCTCCAAAACCCACAATTTACCCTTTTACAACACGATGACCATGGAAAACCCAATGAAACACAACGGAGACCCCAAAACACGTCAAAAACAACACAAAAAGTCCAGGATCATGCCCCCCGCCAGAAAAAAAAAAAAAAAAAAAAAAAAACTGAGTACCATATATCCACCCCAAAACCACCCTAAACCTACCTGAGGTTCTCTAAAACCCACAATTTACCCTTTTCCAACACGATGACCAACAAGAACCCAACATAACAAAACAGAGACCCCAAAAACCTTAAAAAACACCCCAAACAAGAATGGCATCACACCCAAAACTGGAAGAAAATCCCCCAAAACCATAGATCCACCCCAAAACCACCCTAAACCTACCTGAAGTTCTCCAAAACCCACAATCCACACCTATTTAACATAATGACCAACAAGAAAACAACAAAACCTAATGGAGACCCCAAAAAACGTCAAAAACACCCCAAAAAATATCGGCATCACCCCCAAAACTGGAAGAAAATACACCAAAACCATAGATCCACCCCAAAACCACCCTAAACCTACCTGATCTTCTCCAAAGCCCACAATTTACACTTTTCCACCATGATGACAAATGAGAACGCAAATAAACCCAACAGAGACCAGAAAACACGTCAAAAACAACACAAAAAATATCGGCATCACCCCCAAAACTGGAAGAAAATACGCCAAAACCATAGATCCACCCCAAAACCACCCTAAACCTACCTGATCTTCTCCAAAACCCACAATTTACACTTTTCCACCATGATGACCAACGAGAACACAACAAAACCCAACGGAGACCCCAAAACACGTCCAAAACACCCCAAAAAAGAACAGGATCACGCCAAAAAATAGAAGAAAACCCCAAATACCATAGATCCACCCCAAAGACACCCTAAACCTACCTGATGTTCTCCTAATCCCAAAGCACACTCCCAACCAACATAAAACACATTAGGAACTCAACGAAACGCAACGGAAACCCCAAAACACTTCAAAATCACCCGAAGAAAGGAGAGGATCACTCCCCCAAAAAGAAGAAAACCCCAAATACCATGAATCCACGTGAAAACTCCCCCTAAACCTACCTGAAGTTCTCCAAAACCCACAATTTACCCTTTTACAACACGATGACCATGGAAAACCCAATGAAACACAACGGAGACCCCAAAACACGTCAAAAACAACACAAAAAGTCCAGGATCATCCCCCCCCCCCTCCCCAAACAAAAAAAAAAACTGAATACCATATATCCACCCCAAAACCACCCTAAACCTACCTGATGTTCTCTAAAACCCACAATTTACACTTTTCCACCATGATGACCAACGAGAACCCAACAAAACAAAACAGAGACCCCAAAAACCTTAAAAAACACCCCAAACAAGAATGGCATCACACCAAAACTGGAAGAAAATCCCCAAAAACCATAGATCCACCCCAAAACCACCCTAAACCTACCTGATCTTCTCCAAAACCCACAATTTACCCTTTTCCACCATGATGAACATGGAAAACCCAATGAAACACAACGGAGACCACAAAACACGTCAAAAACAACACAAAAAATATCGGCATCACCCCCAAATCTGGAAGAAAATACGCCAAAACCATAGATCCACCCCAAAACCACCCTAAACCTACCTGATCTTCTCCAAAACCCACAATCCACTCCTATTTAACATAATGACCAACAAGAACACAACAAAACCCAACGGAGACCCCAAAACACATCAAAAACACCCCAAAAAAGAACAGGTTCATGCCTAAAAATAGAAGAAAACCCCAAATACCATAGATCCACCCCAAAGACACCCTAAACCTACCTGATCTTCTCCAAAACCCACAATGTACCGTTTTCCACCATGATGACAAATGAGAACGCAAATAAACCCAACAGAGACCCCAAAACACGTCCAAAACAACACAAAAAATATCGGCATCACCCCCAAATCTGGAAGAAAATACGCCAAAACCATAGATCCACCCCAAAACCACCCTAAACCTACCTGATCTTCTCCAAAACCCACAATATACCCTTTTCTACCATGATGACCAACGAGAACCCAACAAAACCAAACAGAGACCCCAAAAACCTTAAAAAACACCCCAAACAAGAATGGCATCACACCCAAAACTGGAAGAAAATACGCCAAAACCATAGATCCACCCCAAAGACACCCTAAACCTACCTGAAGTTCTCCAAAACCCACAATCCACACCTATTTAACATAATGACAAACAAGAACCCAACAAAACCTAATGGAGACCCCAAAAAACGTCAAAAACACCCCAAAAAATATCGGCATCACCACCAAATCTGGAAGAAAATACGCCAAAACCATAGATCCACCCCAAAACCACCCTAAACCTACCTGATCTTCTCCAAAACCCACAATTTACACTTTTCCACCATGATGACCAACGAGAACACAACAAAACCCAACGGAGACCCCAAAACACGTCCAAAACAACCCAAAAAAGAACAGGATCACGCCAAAAAATAGAAGAAAAACCCAAATACCATAGATCCACCCCAAAGACACCCTAAACCTACCTGATGTTCTCCTAATCCCAAAGCACACTCCCAACCAACATAAAACACATTAGGAACTCAACGAAACGCAACGGAAACCCCAAAACACTTCAAAATCACCCGAAGAAAGGAGAGGATCACTCCCCCAAAAAGAAGAAAACCCCAAATACCATGAATCCACGTGAAAACTCCCCCTAAACCTACCTGAAGTTCTCCAAAACCCACAATTTACCCTTTTACAACACGATGACCATGGAAAACCAAATGACACACAACGGAGACCCCAAAACATTTCAAAAACAACACAAAAAGTCCAGGATCATCCCTCCCACCCCCACCACCCCCCCAAAAAAAAAAAAAAAAAACTGAATACCATATATCCACCCCAAAACCACCCTAAACCTACCTGATCTTCTCCAAAACCCACAATTTACAATTTTCCACCATGATGACCAACAAGAACACAACAAAACCCAACGGAGACCCCAAAACACATCAAAAACACCCCAAAAAAGAACAGGTTCATGCCAAAAAATAGAAGAAAACCCCAAATAACATAGATCCACCCCAAAGACACCCTAAACCTACCTGATGTTCTCCAAAACCCACAATGTACCCTTTTCCACCATGATGACCAACGAGAACACAACAAAACCAAACAGAGACCCCAAAACACGTCCAAAACACCCCAAAAAATATCGGCATCACCCCCAAAACTGGAAGAAAATACGCCAAAACCATAGATCCACCCCAAAACCACCCTAAACCTACCTGATCTTCTCCAAAACCCACAATCCACTCCTATTTAACATAATGACCAACAAGAACACAACAAAACCCAACGGAGACCCCAAAACACATCAAAAACACCCCAAAAAAGAACAGGTTCATGCCAAAAAATAGAAGAAAACCCCAAATACCATAGATCCACCCCAAAGACACCCTAAACCTACCTGACCTTCTCCAAAACCCACAATGTACCCTTTTCCACCATGATGACAAATGAGAACGCAAATAAACCCAACAGAGACCCCAAAACACGTCAAAAACAACACAAAAAATATCGGCATCACCCCCAAATCTGGAAGAAAATACGCCAAAACCATAGATCCACCCCAAAACCACCCTAAACCTACCTGATCTTCTCCAAAACCCACAATATACCCTTTTCTACCATGATGACCAACGAGAACCCAACAAAACCAAACAGAGACCCCAAAAAACTTAAAAAACACCCCAAACAAGAATGCATCACACCCAAAACTGGAAGAAAATACGCCAAAACCATAGATCCACCCCAAAACCACCCTAAACCTACCTGAAGTTCTCCAAAACCCACAATCCACACCTATTTAACATAATGACCAACAAGAACACAACAAAACCTAATGGAGACCCCAAAAAACGTCAAAAACACCCCAAAAAATATCGGCATCACCCCCAAAACTGGAAGAAAATACACCAAAACCATAGATCCACCCCAAAACCACCCTAAACCTACCTGATCTTCTCCAAAACCCACAATTTACCCTTTTCCACCATGATGACCAACGAGAACACAACAAAACCCAACGGAGACCTCAAAACACGTCCAAAACACCCCCAAAAATATCGGAATCACCCCCAAAACTGGAAGAAAATACGCCAAAACCATAGATCCACCCCAAAACCACCCTAAACCTACCTGATCTTCTCCAAAACCCACAATGTACACTTTTCCACCATGATGACCAACGAGAACACAACAAAACCCAACGGAGACCCCAAAACACGTCCAAAACACCCCAAAAAAGAACAGGATCACGCCAAAAAATAGAAGAAAAACCCAAATACCATAGATCCACCCCAAAGACACCCTAAACCTACCTGATGTTCTCCTAATCCCAAAGCACACTCCCAACCAACATAAAACACATTAGGAACTCAACGAAACGCAACGGAAACCCCAAAACACTTCAAAATCACCCGAAGAAAGGAGAGGATCACTCCCCCAAAAAGAAGAAAACCCCAAATACCATGAATCCACGTGAAAACTCCCCCTAAACCTACCTGAAGTTCTCCAAAACCCACAATTTACCCTTTTACAACACGATGACCATGGAAAACCAAATGACACACAACGGAGACCCCAAAACACATCAAAAACACCCCAAAACAGAAAAGGTTCATGCCAAAAAATAGAAGAAAACCCCAAATACCATAGATCCACCCCAAAGACACCCTAAACCTACCTGATGTTCTCCAAAACCCACAATGTACCCTTTTCCACCATGATGACAAATGAGAACGCAAATAAACCCAACAGAGACCCCAAAACACGTCAAAAACAACACAAAAAATATCGGCATCACCCCCAAATCTGGAAGAAAATACGCCAAAACCATAGATCCACCCCAAAACCACCCTAAACCTACCTGATCTTCTCCAAAACCCACAATATACCCTTTTCTACCATGATGGCCAACGAGAACCCAACAAAACCAAACAGAGACCCCAAAAAACTTAAAAAACACCCCAAACAAGAATGGCATCACAACCAAAACTGGAAGAAAATACGCCAAAACCATAGATCCACCCCAAAACCACCCTAAACCTACCTGAAGTTCTCCAAAACCCACAATCCACACCTATTTAACATAATGACCAACAAGAACACAACAAAACCTAATGGAGACCCCAAAAAACGTCAAAAACACCCCAAAAAATATCGGCATCACCCCCAAAACTGGAAGAAAATACACCAAAACCATAGATCCACCCCAAAACCACCCTAAACCTACCTGATCTTCTCCAAAACCCACAATGTACACTTTTCCACCATGATGACCAACGAGAACACAACAAAACCCAACGGAGACCTCAAAACACGTCCAAAACACCCCCAAAAATATCGGCATCACCCCCAAAACTGGAAGAAAATACGCCAAAACCATAGATCCACCCCAAAACCACCCTAAACCTACCTGATCTTCTCCAAAATCCACAATCCACTCCTATTTAACATAATGACCAACAAGAACACAACAAAACCCAACGGAGACCCCAAAACACATCAAAAACACCCCAAAACAGAACAGGTTCATGCCAAAAAATAGAAGAAAACCCCAAATACCATAGATCCACCCCAAAGACACCCTAAACCTACCTGATGTTCTCCTAATCCCAAAGCACACTCCCAACCAACATAAAACACATTAGGAACTCAACGAAACGCAACGGAAACCCCAAAACACTTCAAAATCACCCGAAGAAAGGAGAGGATCACTCCCCCAAAAAGAAGAAAACCCCAAATACCATGAATCCACGTGAAAACTCCCCCTAAACCTACCTGAAGTTCTCCAAAACCCACAATTTACCCTTTTACAACACGATGACCATGGAAAACCAAATGACACACAACGGAGACCCCAAAACATTTCAAAAACAACACAAAAAGTCCAGGATCATCCCCCCCACCACGACCACCCCACAAAAAAAAAAAAAAAAAACTGAATACCATATATCCACCCCAAAACCACCCTAAACCTACCTGATCTTCTCCAAAACCCACAATTTACAATTTTCCACCATGATGACCAACGAGAACACAACAAAACCCAACGGAGACCCCAAAACACGTCCAAAACACCCCAAAAAATATCGGCATCACCCCCAAAACTGGAAGAAAATACGCCAAAACCATAGATCCACCCCAAAACCACCCTAAACCTACCTGATCTTCTCCAAAACCCACAATTTACCCTTTTCCACCATGATGACCATGGAAAACCCAATGAAACACAACGGAGACCCCAAAACACGTCAAAAACAACACAAAAAATATCGGCATCACCCCCAAATCTGGAAGAAAATACGCCAAAACCATAGATCCACCCCAAAACCACCCTAAACCTACCTGATCTTCTCCAAAACCCACAATCCACTCCTATTTAACATAATGACCAACAAGAACACAACAAAACCCAACGGAGACCCCAAAACACATCAAAAACACCCCAAAACAGAAAAGGTTCATGCCAAAAAATAGAAGAAAACCCCAAATACCATAGATCCACCCCAAAGACACCCTAAACCTACCTGATCTTCTCCAAAACCCACAATGTACCCTTTTCCACCATGATGACAAATGAGAACGCAAATAAACCCAACAGAGACCCCAAAACACGTCAAAAACAACACAAAAAATATCGGCATCACCCCCAAATCTGGAAGAAAATACGCCAAAACCATAGATCCACCCCAAAACCACCCTAAAACTACCTGATCTTCTCCAAAACCCACAATATACCCTTTTCTACCATGATGACCAACGAGAACCCAACAAAACCAAACAGAGACCCCAAAAAACTTAAAAAACACCCCAAACAAGAATGGCATCACACCCAAAACTGGAAGAAAATACGCCAAAACCATAGATCCACCCCAAAACCACCCTAAACCTACCTGAAGTTCTCCAAAACCCACAATCCACACCTATTTAACATAATGACCAACAAGAACACAACAAAACCTAATGGAGACCCCAAAAAACGTCAAAAACACCCCAAAAAATATCGGCATCACCCCCAAAACTGGAAGAAAATACACCAAAACCATAGATCCACCCCCAAAACCACCCTAAACCTACCTGATCTTCTCCAAAACCCACAATGTACACTTTTCCACCATGATGACCAACGAGAACACAACAAAACCCAACGGAGACCTCAAAACACGTCCAAAACACCCCCAAAAATATCGGCATCACCCCCAAAACTGGAAGAAAATACGCCAAAACCATAGATCCACCCCAAAACCACCCTAAACCTACCTGATCTTCTCCAAAATCCACAATCCACTCCTATTTAACATAATGACCAACAAGAACACAACAAAACCCAACGGAGACCCCAAAACACATCAAAAACACCCCAAAACAGAACAGGTTCATGCCAAAAAATAGAAGAAAACCCCAAATACCATAGATCCACCCCAAAGACACCCTAAACCTACCTGATGTTCTCCTAATCCCAAAGCACACTCCCAACCAACATAAAACACATTAGGAACTCAACGAAACGCAACGGAAACCCCAAAACACTTCAAAATCACCCGAAGAAAGGAGAGGATCACTCCCCCAAAAAGAAGAAAACCCCAAATACCATGAATCCACGTGAAAACTCCCCCTAAACCTACCTGAAGTTCTCCAAAACCCACAATTTACCCTTTTAAAACACGATGACCATGGAAAACCAAATGACACACAACGGAGACCCCAAAACATTTCAAAAACAACACAAAAAGTCCAGGATCATCCCCCCCCCCCCTCCCCAAACAAAAAAAAAAACTGAATACCATAGATCCACCCCAAAACCACCCTAAACCTACCTGATGTTCTCTAAAACCCACAAATTACACTTTTCCACCATGATGACCAACGAGAACCCAACAAAACAAAACAGAGACCCCAAAAACCTTAAAAAACACCCCAAACAAGAATGGCATCACACCCAAAACTGGAAGAAAATCGCCCAAAACCATAGATCCACCCCAAAACTACCCTAAACCTACCTGATGTTCTCCAAAACCCACAATTTACGCTTTTCCACCATGATGAACATGGAAAACCCAATGAAACACAACGGAGACCCCAAAACACGTCAAAAACAACACAAAAAATATCGGCATCACCCCCAAATCTGGAAGAAAATACGCCAAAACCATAGATCCACCCCAAAACCACCCTAAACCTACCTGATCTTCTCCAAAACCCACAATCCACTCCTATTTAACATAATGACCAACAAGAACACAACAATACCCAATGGAGACCCCAAAACACATCAAAAACACCCCAAAAAAGAACAGGTTCATGCCAAAAAATAGAAGAAAACCCCAAATACCATAGATCCACCCCAAAGACACCCTAAACCTACCTGATCTTCTCCAAAACCCACAATTTACACTTTTCCACCATGATGACCGACGAGAACACAACAAAACCCAACGGAGACCCCAAAACACGTCCAAAACACCCCAAAAAAGAACAGGATCACGCCAAAAAATAGAAGAAAACCCCAAATACCATAGATCCACCCCAAAGACACCCTAAACCTACCTGATGTTCTCCTAATCCCAAAGCACACTCCCAACCAACATAAAACACATTAGGAACTCAACGAAACGCAACGGAAACCCCAAAACACTTCAAAATCACCCGAAGAAAGGAGAGGATCACTCCCCCAAAAAGAAGAAAACCCCAAATACCATGAATCCACGTGAAAACTCCCCCTAAACCTACCTGAAGTTCTCCAAAACCCACAATTTACCCTTTTACAACACGATGACCATGGAAAACCAAATGACACACAACGGAGACCCCAAAACATTTCAAAAACAACACAAAAAGTCCAGGATCATCCCCCCCACCCCCCACCACCCCCCCAAAAAAAAAAAAAAAAAAAAACTGAATACCATATATCCACCCCAAAACCACCCTAAACCTACCTGATCTTCTCCAAAACCCACAATTTACAATTTTCCACCATGATGACCAACAAGAACACAACAAAACCCAACGGAGACCCCAAAACACATCAAAAACACCCCAAAAAAGAACAGGTTCATGCCAAAAAATAGAAGAAAACCCCAAATAACATAGATCCACCCCAAAGACACCCTAAACCTACCTGATGTTCTCCAAAACCCACAATGTACCCTTTTCCACCATGATGACCAACGAGAACACAACAAAACCCAACAGAGACCCCAAAACACGTCCAAAACACCCCAAAAAATATCGGCATCACCCCCAAAACTGGAAGAAAATACGCCAAAACCATAGATCCACCCCAAAACCACCCTAAACCTACCTGATCTTCTCCAAAACCCACAATTTACCCTTTTCCACCATGATGAACATGGAAAACCCAATGAAACACAACGGAGACCCCAAAACACGTCAAAAACAACACAAAAAATATCGGCATCACCCCCAAATCTGGAAGAAAATACGCCAAAACCATAGATCCACCCCAAAACCACCCTAAACCTACCTGATCTTCTCCAAAACCCACAATCCACTCCTATTTAACATAATGACCAACAAGAACACAACAATACCCAATGGAGACCCCAAAACACATCAAAAACACCCCAAAAAAGAACAGGTTCATGCCAAAAAATAGAAGAAAACCCCAAATACCATAGATCCACCCCAAAGACACCCTAAACCTACCTGATCTTCTCCAAAACCCACAATGTACCCTTTTCCACCATGATGACAAATGAGAACGCAAATAAACCCAACAGAGACCCCAAAACACGTCAAAAACAACACAAAAAATATCGGCATCACCCCCAAATCTGGAAGAAAATACGCCAAAACCATAGATCCACCCCAAAACCACCCTAAACCTACCTGATCTTCTCCAAAAGCCACAATATACCCTTTTCTACCATGATGACCAACGAGAACCCAACAAAACCAAACAGAGACCCCAAAAAACTTAAAAAACACCCCAAACAAGAATGGCATCACACCCAAAACTGGAAGAAAATACGCCAAAACCATAGATCCACCCCAAAACCACCCTAAACCTACCTGAAGTTCTCCAAAACCCACAATCCACACCTATTTAACATAATGACCAACAAGAACACAACAAAACCTAATGGAGACCCCAAAAAACGTCAAAAACACCCCAAAAAATATCGGCATCACCCCCAAAACTGGAAGAAAATACACCAAAACCATAGATCCACCCCAAAACCACCCTAAACCTACCTGATCTTCTCCAAAACCCACAATGTACACTTTTCCACCATGATGACCAACGAGAACACAACAAAACCCAACGGAGACCTCAAAACACGTCCAAAACACCCCCAAAAATATCGGCATCACCCCCAAAACTGGAAGAAAATACGCCAAAACCATAGATCCACCCCAAAACCACCCTAAACCTACCTGATCTTCTCCAAAATCCACAATCCACTCCTATTTAACATAATGACCAACAAGAACACAACAAAACCCAACGGAGACCCCAAAACACATCAAAAACACCCCAAAAAAGAACAGGTTCATGCCAAAAAATAGAAGAAAACCCCAAATACCATAGATCCACCCCAAAGACACCCTAAACCTACCTGATGTTCTCCAAAACCCACAATGTACCCTTTTCCACCATGATGACCAACGACAACCCAACAAAACCCAACGGAGACCCCAAAACACGTCCAAAACACCCCAAAAAATATCGGCATCACCCCCAAAACTGGAAGAAAATACACCAAAACCATAGATCCACCCCAAAACCACCCTAAACCTACCTGATCTTCTCCAAAACCCACAATGTACACTTTTCCACCATGATGACCATGGAAAACCCAATGAAACACAACGGAGACCCCAAAACACGTCAAAAACAACACAAAAAATATCGGCATCACCCCAAATCTGGAAGAAAATACGCCAAAACCATAGATCCACCCCAAAACCACCCTAAACCTACCTGATCTTCTCCAAAACCCACAATCCACTCCTATTTAACATAATGACCAACAAGAACACAACAAAACCCAACGGAGACCCCAAAACACATCAAAAACACCCCAAAACAGAAAAGGTTCATGCCAAAAAATAGAAGAAAACCCCAAATACCATAGATCCACCCCAAAGACACCCTAAACCTACCTGATGTTCTCTAAAACCCACAATGTACCCTTTTCCACCATGATGACAAATGAGAACGCAAATAAACCCAACAGAGACCCCAAAACACGTCAAAAACAACACAAAAAATATCGGCATCACCCCCAAAACTGGAAGAAAATACGCCAAAACCATAGATCCACCCCAAAACCACCCTAAACCTACCTGATCTTCTCCAAAACCCACAATATACCCTTTTCTACCATGATGACCAACGAGAACCCAACAAAACCAAACAGAGACCCCAAAAAACTTAAAAAACACCCCAAACAAGAATGGCATCACACCCAAAACTGGAAGAAAATACCCCAAAACCATAGATCCACCCCAAAACCACCCTAAACCTACCTGAAGTTCTCCAAAACCCACAATCCACACCTATTTAACATAATGACCAACAAGAACACAACAAAACCTAATGGAGACCCCAAAAAACGTCAAAAACACCCCAAAAAATATCGGCATCACCCCCAAAAATGGAAGAAAATACACCAAAACCATAGATCCACCCCAAAACCACCCTAAACCTACCTGATCTTTTCCAAAACCCACAATGTACACTTTTCCACCATGATGACCAACGAGAACACAACAAAACCCAACGGAGACCTCAAAACACGTCCAAAACACCCCAAAAATATCGGCATCACCCCCAAAACTGGAAGAAAATACGCCAAAACCATAGATCCACCCCAAAACCACCCTAAACCTACCTGATCTTCTCCAAAATCCACAATCCACTCCTATTTAACATAATGACCAACAAGAACACAACAAAACCCAACGGAGACCCCAAAACACGTCCAAAACACCCCAAAACAGAACAGGTTCATGCCAAAAAATAGAAGAAAACCCCAAATACCATAGATCCACCCCAAAGACACCCTAAACCTACCTGATGTTCTCCTAATCCCAAAGCACACTCCCAACCAACATAAAACACATTAGGAACTCAACGAAACGCAACGGAAACCCCAAAACACTTCAAAATCACCCGAAGAAAGGAGAGGATCACTCCCCCAAAAAGAAGAAAACCCCAAATACCATGAATCCACGTGAAAACTCCCCCTAAACCTACCTGAAGTTCTCCAAAACCCACAATTTACCCTTTTACAACACGATGACCATGGAAAACCAAATGACACACAACGGAGACCCCAAAACATTTCAAAAACAACACAAAAAGTCCAGGATCATCCCCCCCACCCCCACCACCCCCCAAAAAAAAAAAAAAAAAAAAAAACTGAATACCATATATCCACCCCAAAACCACCCTAAACCTACCTGATCTTCTCCAAAACCCACAATTTACAATTTTCCACCATGATGACCAACAAGAACACAACAAAACCCAACGGAGACCCCAAAACACATCAAAAACACCCCAAAAAAGAACAGGTTCATGCCAAAAAATAGAAGAAAAACCCAAATAACATAGATCCACCCCAAAGACACCCTAAACCTACCTGATGTTCTCCAAAACCCACAATGTACCCTTTTCCACCATGATGACCAACGAGAACACAACAAAACCCAACAGAGACCCCAAAACACGTCCAAAACACCCCAAAAAATATCGGCATCACCCCCAAAACTGGAAGAAAATACGCCAAAACCATAGATCCACCCCAAAACCACCCTAAACCTACCTGATCTTCTCCAAAACCCACAATTTACCCTTTTCCACCATGATGACAAATGAGAACGCAAATAAACCCAACAGAGACCCCAAAACACGTCAAAAACAACACAAAAAATATCGGCATCACCCCCAAATCTGGAAGAAAATACGCCAAAACCATAGATCCACCCCCAAACCACCCTAAACCTACCTGATCTTCTCCAAAACCCACAATATACACTTTTCTACCATGATGACCAACGAGAACCCAACAAAACCAAACAGAGACCCCAAAAAACTTAAAAAACACCCCAAACAAGAATGGCATCACACCCAAAACTGGAAGAAAATACGCCAAAACCATAGATCCACCCCAAAACCACCCTAAACCTACCTGAAGTTCTCCAAAACCCACAATCCACACCTATTTAACATAATGACCAACAAGAACACAACAAAACCTAATGGAGACCCCAAAAAAACGTCAAAAACACCCCAAAAAATATCGGCATCACCCCCAAAACTGGAAGAAAATACACCAAAACCATAGATCCACCCCAAAACCACCCTAAACCTACCTGATCTTCTCCAAAACCCACAATGTACACTTTTCCACCATGATGACCAACGAGAACACAACAAAACCCAACGGAGACCTCAAAACACGTCCAAAACACCCCCAAAAATATCGGCATCACCCCCAAAACTGGAAGAAAATACGCCAAAACCATAGATCCACCCCAAAACCACCCTAAACCTACCTGATCTTCTCCAAAATCCACAATCCACTCCTATTTAACATAATGACCAACAAGAACACAACAAAACCCAACGGAGACCCCAAAAC
Source organism: Aythya marila (assembly GCF_965140915.1). NCBI lineage: Eukaryota > Metazoa > Chordata > Aves > Anseriformes > Anatidae > Aythya > Aythya marila. The sequence goes on along the minus strand of NW_028137334.1, from coordinate 240,055 downwards.
ACATCAAAAACACCCCAAAACAGAACAGGTTCATGCCAAAAAATAGAAGAAAACCCCAAATACCATAGATCCACCCCAAAGACACCCTAAACCTACCTGATGTTCTCCTAATCCCAAAGCACACTCCCAACCAACATAAAACACATTAGGAACTCAACGAAACGCAACGGAAACCCCAAAACACTTCAAAATCACCCGAAGAAAGGAGAGGATCACTCCCCCAAAAAGAAGAAAACCCCAAATACCATGAATCCACGTGAAAACTCCCCCTAAACCTACCTGAAGTTCTCCAAAACCCACAATTTACCCTTTTACAACACGATGACCATGGAAAACCAAATGACACACAACGGAGACCCCAAAACATTTCAAAAACAACACAAAAAGTCCAGGATCATCCCCCCCACCCCCACCACCCCCCAAAAAAAAAAAAAAAACTGAATACCA